>NC_137882.1:29556737-29656737 GCF_963924005.1 Protomyctophum bolini
GAGCTTCCTGCTACATTGGAAAACGAGTAGAAAAAGAAAAAAGAAATCCATCAGTTGAACCGCCCCACTTCCGTTTCGCCTTTGCAGTGGCATCAATAATTATTCCCACCGCAAATACAATTTGTCTAAGGCTTGTCTAGCTTGCTGCAATGGCACGGCAGACATGGACATTGAATATATATATATATATATATATATATTTGTGACAGAAGAGTATTGACAAACGGATGAGACCTTTTTGCGAGGCACAGTTAACATGGCATCCACAGAATGTGGAAGAGATGTGTGACTTGCGAGACTGGCAAGCTCTAAAGCAGGGAAGCTGTCGTTGGAGTCTATATAGTAGTAGTGGTCTCCATTGGTCCCGATTAATACGTCCAATTCGACCATGACCCTAGGCCCCGCTAAAATGGCATCGTAAAACAAAATGTGAGACGCTAGAGGTTTCCAACGTTTTTACTGTAGCTCGAGACCCAAATGAGAAAGTCGATGCTCGTGAAAATGGCAGATAAACCAGCCAGGCCTGTCTCGCTACCATCTTATACATCTTCCCTTTCACCCTTGCTCGTACCCTTCTGTCACAAATCATTTACAATTTAGGCATTCAGCAGACTATTTACAAATAACTATTGACACTTTCCTAGTTCCTACATCCGTTCAAACCCGTCTGCACTCTCCTCTTCACCTCTCTTCCACACTAATCCACAGTATTTAAACTCCTTCACTGTTCCACTTGTCCTCTCTCTCGTTCATACAAATATTCTGCCTCACTCCCATTCCTCATCTCTCTGGTGCATGCCTCTACCTTTCCAGACTCTCTCCAACCGGTTCCCTCATCTCACTAGTAGTCACCACATCTCACAATGTCGTCTGTGAACATTATAGTCCATGGAAGCATCCTTCCTGACTCGATCTGTCAGGAAGGATGCCAACAAGAAAGGGCTCGGTGCCGATCTTTGGTCATTCTGTCCTCCTCATTCGTACCTCGGACTGTTCTCTACCACTCCTGACTTCCTCATGCAATACCACACCCTGTTTTTCTACGTCCACAAAAACACAGTTTAGTTCCTCCTGCTTCTCCATCAACACCTGGGCGAACAGCGTGCCTTCCTTGGCATAGACCCATGCAGCTTCTCGCTAATTGTCACAAGTCCTCTTATAGCTTGGGGTCTATACTACCCCTTCTTCCCAGAGCGTCATGCGGTGTCTCATCAGCTTTATACCTCTATAATGGTGATACAACTCTGTATGTTGCCCTTGTCCTTGAAAATGTAACTGGAGGGGGAAAGTATCTTCCAACACAATGGCTTGCAAACATTAGACCAAAGTAAAAAATGGCCTAATTTACTCGTTGTCAGTGGCAGACTAAATCTAAAAAGGCTGCTTGTGAAGACTGGGTTCCAATATTTACTTCTGTGCGAGTAAGTGGCAAAATAATTGGTCATTATCTGTGCTCACTCCCACTTCTGACAGAATGAAAAGGAGTGAGTCAGGTGATCCGATGCTCTCTGAAATGACACACCATGGAATAGCAGATATGTAGGCTACAAAAATAGCGCTGCGATGCTAGAGTGCGGTCTAGCCAACGCCAGCCCGGGACTCCTGAATCGCTAAAATTAGCAATATACAGCATAGCGGGCTGAAATTGGCAGATCTACAAGCTCAAAATGCGACACAGATTTTAGATTGGCTGTTCTGTTCTCAGTGTGAGACATTGGCAAGCAAGCATGCATTCTGAAGATATTCAGATTTGGGGCTAGTTTAGGACATGTTGACGTTGGGTTAAACGGAGTTGTTGGAGTCTGATTTATACTTAGGTGATAGCTAGGTACAGTATCAAGTAAGAGTCAATCTACAAGCTCACAGTGTGTCGCATTGTGGCACGTTGTGAGCTTGTAGATCTGCAATTCTTTGGGGGTATTTTTGGTGTACTTTTGTTCAATTCTGTCCGTGTGTGTGTGTGTGTGTGTGTGTGTGTGTGTGTGTGTGTGTGTTCGTTCTTCGGATCATAACATTATTTCTAGTCAGCCCCTTTGAAAGACTACAGGGACTTTCACTCTGTCAAAATCTCTGCCACAAACACATAAAAGCCGGGCAGATTCCAGGCCTAATTGGCTTAAGCAACAGTGATACGGCATCTTTGCCTGTGCTGCCTGTGACTGCTGTTTTGTTGACGTGCAACGACTGAAAGCATTTCAAAGCTAACAACAGTGGTGGAATAAGTAAAAGTATAGCAATACCACGATATAAAAATAAAATGTATCGTATTGGCATCAAAATATACTTTGTGCACCACTATACCACTATGGCTGCTGGTTTTGGCCAAATGCCGTATTTTCTGTAACCCATGGCTGAACTGGAGGCCAATTAATCACACTTTCTTTTTTCTCTGCACTTTCTGTTAACTGCCGGTAGAAAAAGACCAAGCCCCGCCCTGTATCTTTTCTTGAGGCAAATGATCAGTTTAGATAAGAAACCTAACAGTGGAAGAAAAATACATACATTTTGCCTTAGCATAGATAGTAACACAAGCACACGCACACAGCACACAGAAAACTAGGCGCCACCATCTTTTATTCACACATTTGATCTGAACGTCCTCCAAAAAGAGTAGCCCGTCCTACATACTCGTAAGTAGAAAAAGAACAAAGAAGGAGACAAACTGTTTCCTAGTCAGATGTGCTATGACCCATTGAGCATAAGTAAAAATGCTGAATTTCAGGACAAGACCCCCTCTTCTGCAAAGCTCACACTGACACATAACTGTTGTATGCTTTGATTCAGAACAAGCACAATGTGGAGTTGGACAGGGACAAAAAAATGGCCTTTGTTGGCTCAGGCCTGCGCTGTGAAATGAAATGGAATAAAGTGCGACAGCGTTCACCCTCCGTCAACAACACAACTCCACACACATCAATAAACAAGCTAATGAAAACGGCACTGCGACCTACTGTAAACATGGTTTCTGCAGGGCAAGCAGCCCTTCATGGGGGGGCAGCCACGGTGAAAAGACTCGTGCACGGACGGATCGAATTCATCCTACAATTTGTATTTTTAACCGATTACAGGCCATCACCAATGACGGCGCTCTGGAGTCAGTGTACTATATACTAAAGCCACTAAAGATAGCGTATAGCGCGCGTGTGCACCGTTTTTGGATTTCGATGACGTCGCGCCATGGCGGCAAGCATTGCCTATAGCGACGGGAAGCTAGAATAATTATGGTACAATTTAGACATTTAGCAGAATAAAAAGTCAACACATTGTTAGGGGTGTAACGGCACATGTGTTTTGATACATGGCGTTCAGTTTGGTGCAGTTGTGTACGGAAAATAAACGAAGACATGCTCGAACTAGCGAAAATGTCCACAGTAGAGAGAGAGAGGGACGCACGCACGCACGCACACACACGCGCACACGCACACACACACACACACACACCTAAAGAGTAAGACATTTTCATTTACAGTATGTGTGTGTGTGTCCCTCCCAACCTCCTCTTGCTGCAATCATCCATCAAATTAAAACGGCCACCAAGCCACACGACGCCAGCTTCACACACACAATCCCCCCCAGACACCAGAGCAACAATATGAAATGGCTCAGTCCACGCTCTCCTGCCCTCCGTCTCTCAGTATCTCTCTCTCTCTCTCTCTCTCTCTCTCTCTCTCTCTCTCTCTCTCTCTCTCTCTCTCTCTCTCTCTCTCTCTCTCTCTCTCATCAAATCCGTCTCCCACAGGTCCCAGCATGCAGCCTTTGATTGGCAGCTTCGTGCCTGGAAGTAGCGGTGTCGATATGAGCCAGATAAGGACGGGGGGTGGGGTGGGGTGGGGCAGGGGGGGAGGGAGTGAGAGGTCAGGATGAGCCCTGATGATCCCTCTGCACTAGACAGATCTGAGATGACATTTATAGCACTTTACTTGAGGCCTTTTTCACGATCACAGCATCGGCGTGCATGCGTGCGTGTGTGTGTGTGTGTGTGTGTGTACTTGATTTATTATACCTGTGAGGGTTCCATTCCTCAAGTATAGTACAGCTTGAGACTTTGTAAACTCTTGAGTTTTGAAACGTGCTATATAAATAAAGTGGATTGGATTGGATTGGAGACGTGAGGAAAAAAATAAATAAATTCCAAATTAGGGATGGATGAATTTATTAGTGGATTATTTCATGAATTTATCGATTACATGTTTTTTTTTTTTTTTTTATAACACAAAACTAGTTAAATATAGTATCACAATCATCTTGACCACTTTATCCATTTGTATGTTGTGTGTTGCATAAAATTATGTAAAAATGTATGCACTTTCAGGAGAACCGTTTATAGGCTGTTAAAATGACACACGGTGACACGGCCCCACCACATTCAATTTGACTCTTATTTAGAGTCGCGTTGAATTAATCCTACAGGAAATGCATTATGTACTGTAGAAGAAAGCATATGGTTAATAATTCATTTCAATTAACGACTACTGCTGCTGACAGACAGCGGTCTAGTTTGCTGAGCTGTAAATAGACGACGACTGCTGTGGTGTTTAACATGACAGATCTGACTGAGGGGCTGCCATTGTGCTACCTACAGCTTTTCACCAGAGGAGGAAAACTGAGTTTATTTATATTTTATTCAAAATGAGTTAATATCACAGGCAGACTCTTCACATACCGGTACTATAGAGCATGTCTGAAATAAATATCACAGCTGAAATAGACATGTAAATATGAAATAAATGCTTAAACATGTAGCTAGGGGTAATGTTAGAGTCCAAAGAAGTGATCCTTTCAAGCCTGTTTTCTCAACTCGCTGTTTCTCTGCAAGACATTACTCTATAAGCCATATCTCCAAAACCGGTGGGTCAAACTGAACAACCAATATGTCAATTTGAAGCTATGACATGAAAAAAAGGAAAATTCCAAAAAATCCAATGGCAGTCCCTCAGTCAAATTTGGCCACATGTGCACATATCATCCCGCCTCTTTATTTTAATGTGCTTTGAAAAAGCGATTTGTACTGCTGGGTCTATTCGTCACATTGGTGTACTTTGATCAAGCACCAATCAACAAAAAGCGCCCAGAAAAAAAAAAGAGAGAAATCCTCAGTAGCAGAAAATTGGAGACCAAAGCCAAAAGTGAAAACAGAAACCGAGGCAATCACCGTGACTTAAGACTTCAGCGCCATTAATTATTGCAGCCATTATTAGTGGCCGGGGAGGCGGCGGGGAACTTGATTGCGTGCATGTGTGTGTGTGTGTGCGCGTGTGTGCGTGTGTGTGTGCGCACATTCACACGTTTCAGCCACGCCACGCTGTAAATTAAACGGTAAACCAAACTGCATTTAATATTGAATAGGTAAGGTGATTAAATATTGAGAGCAGGTGGCCAAAATTAGCATTTTTCACATTACGTGAGCCTTTTTTTCTTTTACATTATAGCGATGCTTTTTATTTTCCCTATATAATTATTTGAGTTGACCTTTTTTCAGTCTTGCCTGGAATGACAGATGGTACATTAGATTAGTATACTGTCGTCATCATCATCGGCGATCACTCGAAGCGAGTATGATTGTCCTCCTGTCGGTGTGTCTGGTCATCTGTGGGTCTTCAGGTGCTGGAAGAGGCCGACCCCTTGGTCCACAGTCTCTATTGCAGTGGGTGCATATATGAATGGTAGTCATGGGGGTGGTAGTGGTGGTGGTCAGTGTGAGGAGCTGTTTTGGAGGTGGTTCTCTGTTTTCGCTGTTGCCTTTTTGCTTCCGCCGCATGGCGGAGGTCTTTCTCTGCCTGTGCTGTTCCCGTCATGCACCTGCGTCCTGCGCCATAGATCTCTCTGGAGGGCAGAGCCTCGTCCCATGTTTTGAGGCTGAAGCGACAGGTTCGCAGATGGGACTCTTGAGGTTATCTTTAAACCACTTGTTCTGCCCTCCTTGGGTGCGTTTTTTTCCTTCCATTATAGCTGGCCATACCGCATTTGTTTAGGAAGGCGATGGTTAGGCGTGCGCATGACATGGCCTGTCCACCGTTAGCTGGCGCCGGGGTGATAATTGTTGTAAGGCTTGGTATGTCGGCTTCCTGCAAGACGCTGATGTTTTGTTCGCCTATCTTCCCAAGAGGCCCTGAGGATCTTGCGGAGAGTGGAGACATCGCAGAGTGGGCAGAACTATACAGCTTGCTAGATAAGAAGCTTGGTGTTGGTCTTGATGTCCCCGGTTTTCAAAAACCCTCTTCCTCAGCCTGGCAGAAGCTGCACTGACACACCCTATGCGGTGGTGAATTTTGTAGTGGAAATGATCCACATTTTCCAGGATGTTGTTTCCAATGTGAATTGTGGGGGGCTTGGGAGGGTGTGTACAGGAGCTGGCTGGTATACAGAATCTGCGTTTTCTTGATGTTTATATCAAGTCCCAGGAGTCGTTATAAGCTCTGGCAAACGCGTCCAGGACGTTCTGGAGGTCAGCTTCAGAACGAGCCACTAGGGCATTGTCATCCGCGTATACTGGAACTCCATGATGGGGGATGTGAGCACCTTGCTTTTTTTGCCTTGAACCTGTTAAGGTTGAAGAGCCCCCCGTCGGTCCTGTAAATGAGCATTACTCCCTCAGGTAGGGTTTGGCTGGTGAGGTGTTGGTTGTCAAAGTATAGGGTCTTACTCTGGCGTCAGGCCCCCAAGGGGTCCTTGGAGGAGGGGGGGGGGTGGACGACGACAAAATGAGTTAATTAAGCAATATTACACTCGAGGGTGTGGTTTAACGTGATTATTGCCACGACAGTGATGCGGTCAGGAACGAGACGTATAGTGGAGTTCCGCAAGCGTCGAGTGTAATGTCGCAATTACACAACAGTTACCCTTAAAACTAAGAAAATCACAGCGCCTCACTTTGTGCCGTGCTGCGGCCAAAATGTATTCGGGGGGTCCTGCAGAGGAAATGAGTTGAGAACCCACTGGGCTAAGGAAACCGAGCCAACATTTTGGGAGTCGTGTGTGTGTGAGAGTGTGAGTGTGTGCATCTTCCTAAACCGGTGTGACTGGAGGATGAGCCTCGAGCCTCAAGTTTTTTTTTTTATAGATCCGGGCCCGCCTTGCAAGGCATTACATCATTCCGTCGTGAGTCGATTGCAACAATCTCCACCAAATGAGTGCAAAGGCCATCGGGATTAATTTTATGCTGGAGGTGCACAAACGCAAGAGAGACAGACACGCGTGCAAGGAGACATGCACACATGCACGCACACGTACACAAACAAACACACAGATGCTTGTGCTCAGCACACATACATGAAGGCAGGAAGAAAGACGCATGCACTTATATTATACACACGCACACACACACACACACACACACACACACACACACACACACACACACACACACACACACACACACACACACACACACGTGTAGTGCTTTAGGCATTGGCTGCTCTGTACTGTGCTGCCAATTGAAATCTTTCTTCCATTATGGAACCCATACTGAGACATTGGGAGGAGTGAGATGTACTGTACCCCCCCATCCAAACTGTATATATACTTTTCCCATTTTTAACAGTTTTTATCATATTTTGACAATGTAAACATATGTTTTCTCATGCCCAGTAAAGCTCTTTTGAATTTAATTTGAGATGGTGTTTTCGTGTGACAAGAATGGCCTATAGAATAGTAGGCCTACAAGCTCACTTAGCTGACAAGCAAAGTATGAGTCGGGCTTTACAGGTCTGTAACTCTGAGAGTGTACAGTACAGTAACGGTACACTGCAGGCTTACACAAAAGCGCCGGACGTAAATCGTGTGTGGGATGGTTTTCACAGCGATTTTGCTACTATACTTATCTGGGTGCAAAGGTCAGTGCACAGTGCTAATGAGTGGTATTAAGCCTTGCCGTGTTTTTCTCACCGGCGTTGCATTAATGAAAAGTGAGGGTCATCATCTATTACCTTTTTTTTAAAGAAGCCGCTACAACAGGAGTGGGCAATTATCTTTCCAAATGGGCCAAATGAGAAACAGAAAATATTGTGGAGGGCTGGGTCGAAAGGCTGAACTCAATTCTGCATAATATTAACTTTATTTCTATATAAAAAGCAGTGAATGGCATTGTTTTGACAAGCTATCTAATAGCAGATCTACAATCTCACAATAGCAGATCTACAAGCTCACAATGTGTCGCATTGCGAGCTTGTAGATTGGTGATTTTCAATTGGCCGAAATGTATAGGGTTGAAATGGTTAATGTATGTTTTCTAATCAAAATTGAAATTGCTAAAGTAACTAGTAACTAAAGTTTTCAAATAAATGTAGTGAAGTAAAAGTACAAACTTTGCCTCTGAGATGTAGTGGAGTAGCAACAACATCCATGACAAAACAATGCCATACCCACCCACCCACCCGCTAGCCCTGAGGGGAGAATAGACTTGTAGAAAAATGTACGATAATAAACAATACTTACAAATGAATATAGGAAAGAAACTTGTAGGCAAGAAATGACCATATAATTAAGCTAAAGTAGAGAGAGGGAAATAAATCAATTGCAGTTAAGAAAAAAAATATAAAATGATTTATAAAAGAAAAGGGTTATTCAGTGAGCCTCTAGTTGAGAATGTAATTGTTTTTCTAGGTGAATAAAGGATGACAGGCCTTTCAGCCAGGATGGCGTGGCAGGGGGGGGGGGCTATAGGATTTTTCCAGTGAAGCAAAATGCGGCACCTCGCTATGAGGGAGGCAAAGGCAGATGATGCTCTTTCATGCACAGTTTCTTCCTCCGCCATCTGACCCGCACTGAGTGCGTCTCAATCCAATCCACACACGCCCATCTACTACGACCTATACACCTAGTTAGACACATTTTCCTTTTTCTGCAACCATACATTCAGTAAGTACATTTGCACTGGCCAGAAGATCTCCGGTCCCTTTTTTTATATAATGATTGTCGGGGCTCTCTTTGCCTTTCTCAGCGAGTCCCCTCCTCCACCATCGGTGCCTCAGGCCCGAGGCGAGGGTCAAGCGGGTGACCAGTGGGACCCTCCCCCCCCCCCCCCCCCTAGGGCGTCAACATGGTTTGGTCATGGGGAAACCATGGCAACTGTCAGCACAGCTGGGTTGCTGCTGTTGCTATGACAGCATACTGTATATATACAGAACTGGAGTGATCTGATGAGTTGGAGGATGTGGTGATGAGTTGCGTTAGGGTGTTCAGTGGTCTTGAAAGTGAGTGTCATGAGGCGTGGAGGTGTCACGAGGCGTGATGTCACGAGGCGTGACCTATATATGGAGGCGTGATGTCACGAGGCGTGACCTATATATGGAGGCGTGACCATATATGAGGCGTGGGGTGACTAACTAACTAACTGACGGACGAGAGATTCAGGTTTTCATAGTAAAATGTGAACTACGGTCTCGGTCTGCAACCATACATTCATTATCCAGGGAGGGTAAACAAATAATCCCCCCCCCCCCACACACACACACACACACACACACACGCACACACTCACACACCAACAGTTAAGCACATCTACAAGGTTGTAAACTCATTTTCTTTTGCCAGCCTGTAGTTTTCAATGGCACCTGCGCTGCACGTGTGCGCACAGCGCCACTTTGCACTGGCTCTCTTTGCCCTTTCTCAGTGAGTCACCACGTCCACCGCCATCGGTGCCGCAAGGCCGAGGCGAGGGTCAAGAGGGTGACCAGAGACCCAAACACACACACACACACACACACCTAGGGCGTAAACATGGTTTGGTCATTATGGGGAAAAGAAAGCAGGCGCTCGCAACTCACTTAAGAATTCTCCAAACTTTATTTATAGCGACAGGCAGGCCAGAAAAAGGTCATGGGGGAAACCATGACTGTCAGCACAGCTGTTTTGGATTAGTTTAATATTAGTAATTTGCTCAGACACTATGTGACGGAATATTCTCCATTCATTGTCAATGGGAATTTAATGTTTGTGTAGGACAAAGTCTGTGGACACACACACACACACAAACACAGGACATAGGAGCGCCCCTCAAAAATCACACTTGTGCGAAGTGAGGGGCGCTCCTATATCGTCACACACCATCGTACATCACATTCCGTTGCTCAGCCAATCAAAACACAGACAAAGCTGCATGGGCCCTCCAAAAATATACGTAAATTCTGCAGGACTAGCAGAGCAAGCAATAAGACCTCGTTAGTAGCATTGCCTTGGCAAGGTTGGAATTGATCTATCATCTAAGGCTGGATATAGTGCTTTACCGCTGAGTTTCATAATGTGAACTAGATAAAGTGCCCCTCGGGGCACAGCTGGTCTCCACCAGGGCAAGTCAGGCTCTGGCCTCCTGGTGGTGCTATAATAGGCCCAATGTGAAAAGGGTGCCTGTAATGCATACAGATACAGTCAGAATCATTGCATCTAACTCAGAATTGCCAGGACTGCCAGACTCTGTCCTTTTAAAAAGGTGTCGATTCGTACATTAAAATAACGGCATGCAATAACGCCATGCTTCTGTCATGTGAAGTGTGGTTGGTGTGGTGCTGGGGTTAATTGCCGTACCTGGTAATTTGTGACTACTGCTTAGTACTGCATATATTATGTGTTCGATGAAAGAAGTTTACATAATTCTGTATGTGTTTGTGATGCTGTGAATGACATCCCGCTGCACGCAGAGAGCACGTAGTCTGTGTGAATCTCGTGGAAGAGTATATAAAGTTATATAAAGGATAGAGGGCGGACTGTCCCGCCCCCCTGCTGTTCATTTCAATGGACGTTACTCAGTGGCGTTTTGAAGCACCCGGAAGAAAAATGGGCAAAGAGATTTTGTGTAGGGGGGGGGGGGGGGGGGGGGGGGATGTGAGGGGGCCAAGTATAGACCCCTGGAAGACCCCACTCAACGAAGTGTAGCCTAAAGGGTCTAAGTGGTTAATTATTGAGCGAGTACACGGTGCATGACAAATTACGGAGGTGAAACCCTGCATGAAATTGCATTGAGCGAGCTGTGGTTGTGTAGGGAATACGTGCAACGTAATAGAATAAGGGCCGTTCTGCAACTGCATACTCTTTTCCCCGTTTTCTAGTTATTCCACTCATCGGTCTAAACCTATAAGTTACACGGTTAAAAACATATGAACACTTTTTATGCCCCGGATTTTACTCTGAAAAGCTCTACCTTCTAAAAAAGAACTGGGAGGTATAATGTTCCATTACTACCTCGCGCTACGAAGTCTGACCTCTCTTTAGAATTACAAGCATTAACATTCCAAACGAGTTGCTTGGTTAAGTCAGAAATTAGGACGGAACGTCCACGTTCTGTTCAAAACCATGAATCATTGATTCAGATGGATTCGTCCCGTAAACAAGGAAGTGAACGGCTGCGCGCATACAGCGCAAAACATTGTCCGGGAGCACTGAGCAAGAATACGTTATACCAGAATAATATGAGCATCAAAGCAATATTTTAAATATTTTGTATTGGCACGTGCATTCCATACATTCATACATAGGGCTGGACCACACATGGACATATGACATCATCAACTAGAGGGCAAGTGTAATGTTTTAAGGCATATTTGTCTTATTAATAGAATAGCGTTGCTGTCGGGCAGTAACCTCGTATTTTTACCCTATGCTTCATCATGCAAGAGTGTCGCACAAAGGTGACACGAGGTAGTGAAACAAATTGATCTACAAGCCCACAAGGCATTGTATCAAGATGCGTTGTCAGCTTGTAGATCACTATTTAAAACCACTTAAAATAGTAAAAAAAGGGAACGGTTTTGGACATACGAGGTTTTCCACCCGACAAGTGACAATATACAGTATTATTTCCCCAGGAAGTGGAATGGTTAAAAAATTAATTCTAGTCCAAAATATATGTTAAAATAAAAGTGCACAGGCTAGGGCTAGAGATAAATGAAAATGTAATTACAATGTGAGATTAGTTACTCTCGTTGCATTTAACAGGAGCGTTTATATTGATTACATGTCGGGGTTTTCTTATAACACTGTGAGATTTGTGCAACTTGTAGCAGCCAATGGTAATTCACAGTGATCTAGTTGTATAGCAGCCAATGGTAATTCACAGTGATCTAGTGTGGAAAGGAGTTTGCCATGCAGTGACCCCAATAAGGGAGGATTTTTACGGCTTAAGCAGTGATTCCGAAACATATTAATGTTTCACACGCATTATGCTACGGATCCCCGATTTATTTCTATCTCATTTCTATCTATGGGACCCCAATTTATATTGTAAAACCACATATAGACAAATTAACCTTCACCTTGACATGAACACAGAGAATACACACATTTATCGATAGACCAAGTGTAGCGATATTGAATGGAAAAGTAATTAAACATCTCTTTTTCTTTACATAGTATTCATACAATCAATATATTATTGTTTGCATTGCAAAACGATTCGATACCGATTATTTTAATTGCAAAACGATACAATGCAATGTCAATTAAAATCGATTTGTGGATGCAGTTACTATATCGTCACACCCCTAACACAGTGTGAGGCCTACACTGTTCCACATATATCAACCATGTCCCGTCATCTAAGTTATTAGTAATTCATTATCACAAACGGTTTAGGTGAAACAATGTAAACATGGACGTGTAGTAAGGATTCAACGCCAGGTTGAAAAAAAAAAAAAAAAAAAACGGCAGAATTTGCTAGTGGAAGAATGAAGTTCAGCTCGTTTATTGGAGTTATACGTTATAATGTGGGTGGTATTGTCTCAACACTAGTCAAGTGGAACTATCAATTTGTACCGTTGGTGTGAAGATGTGTGGGCCTGCTGCAGCCATTATCTCTATCCTGTAAGAAGAAAAAAAACAATGGGCCGTTCATTGTTGTGGAATCCCTGTGCTGATAGAGGCGGAGATAGAGTACAGAGAGTACACTCACGGAGTACTCTTACTCAGTGCTTTCACTTCTACTACTACTACTACTTTTGTATAAAGATACAAAACATGCATTAACCACTTCAGCATGCATATACTGTACGTATATACTTTGGCTATTTGAAAATGGTATATTAGTAAATGGTGCATTTATCCACGGCTCTTTACATAGATTGTGCATTACATTCACCCATTACAGTCAGCCATCCGGCCACTCTACCCCTGAGCCTCTGCCGCCCCCATTCCTTCACCCCGTATTGCTGCTAGTATAGTTGTGCCACCTACACAGTGTTATTCTCTTGATGGCGTTCCACCTCTTCTCTCCCTATAGCAGTCCTGCTGAGCAGTGTTGCCATGTCCGTTTACTTTATTTTATTTCTTTCTTTCCGCTTTTATTGTCGCTTATCGGTTTGCGGTGGTTCCTTGGGCTTGTTTCTAAAGTGTAGTTACTTATTTGGGCTTACTTTGTTTAAACAAGTGTTTTCTGATACTAGCTCACGTTCCTTTTTTTCCGTGTGTGTGTGTGTGTGTGTGTGTGTGTGTGTGTGTGTGTGTGTGTGTGTGTGTGTGTGTGTGTGTGTGTGTGTGTGTGTGTGTGTGTGTGTGTGTGTGTGTGTGTGTGTGTGTGTGTGTGTGTGTGTGTGTGTGTGTGTGTGTGTGTGTGTGTGTGTGTGTGTGTGTGTGTGTGTGTGTGTGTGTGTGTGTGTGTGTGTGCGTGCGTGTTCTACTCTCTTTGGGCTCGTTTTTATTCGTAAACGTGGTGGTTGCTTGTTTCTTTCACAAAACCGGGGCACCACCGGTTTGCTGGCACGGAAAGACACAGCCACCCCAAACGAGGCTCAGCTACAGTATACCGTGCCATTTTATAAGCTGGGCATGGCCGTCCATGTGCTTCAATAAGTGTGACTTCAAAAGGGTGGAGACCCTTTTGAAGTCACACTTCTTGAAGCACATGCGGCTATTTCTCCACATTCGGCACGCTCGCTCACACACTCAGCCATGGGGATGTTCTGGATGGAACCGATGGCTGAGCTGAGCTCGTTGAAAAAGGGCCGGGGGGAGGAGGGGGGGTGGGGTGGGCCAGAGTTGTCGAAGTGAGAGAAATGTCATACTGTATATAGATATATAAACGCATCATTGGAGCGCTGCGTCATCACGGCCCGGCAGTGGTGGAAAGTAAGTACATTTACTTAACCCATTTAGACCTGAGGACGATTCTAAAAAAATAAATAAAATAAGGCTTCTAAATACTAACAGTTTCTGAAAAACCTGTGTTTCTATATGTCAGTGGTGCTCAAGCTTTTCCATGTCAAAGACCCCCTGAATTATCTGTATTTGGCCAACGGACCCCCATCTGAAAATATGTTGTTCCAGGGACCCCCCCCCCCCCCCCCCCCAGAAGCAAAGATGTAAGTTAAAAACGTTCTCTCTGAAGGAATAAATATTCAGATTTTTCAAAAATAGCAGATCTACAAGCTTGTAGCGCGGCACTGGTGCTTAAAACACCAAAAGGGGTTCCCCCCACCCAGAATAGGTTAAGTACACTTTTGGGGTATATTTGCACTTTACTTGAGTATTTCCAATTTCCAGTACTTTTGCTTCTACTCCACTATACATCACAGAGCCAACATGTTTTTTTTTTAACTTTTACTCTACTGTAAAGACCTTTCATGCTGTTTACCATCATAACGGATGAGGTTTTCCACGGGGCCCATGCATGCAGCATTGCTCCATATACATAAGCCTGATAGTGTGATTTGACTCATAATAATGTGCACTGGAGGGACTCACTGTCGTGGGTTGGAACAAATGATGCCACTATATTCTCCCTTTTGCTTTGTCTCTCACACGCAGTTCACATTATGCACATAATTACGCACGCACGCTCCCGCGCGCTGCAGGGCGTGAGAGTCCGTGTGCACAGAGGTTAATGAATCGCAGAGGACCCATTACTGTGTCTGCTCCACAGGTCCCTGCAGCCCATATCTTCCTCTCCGTGTCTTTTCCTTAACCCATTCTGAACGGGAACCCCATTTTGGTGTTTATAGCATCATTTTATGCTTTAGCTATTGAGAAATAGCAGATCTACAAGCTCATAGCGCGCCACCGAGTGGCGCGCTACGAGATTGTAGGTCTGCTATTTAAAAAATCGAAGAACGACTGACTTTTTTTTAATCTGATCTCAGGTCGGGATGGGTTAATCAGACCAGTGTGTGTCCAGTGGAAACCTCGTATGAATCTGATCTCGGGTCAGAATGGGTTAAGGGTGTGAAGGTTAAAGAGAGAAGGGGTAGAGGGTATAGGTAGAAGATTCAGGGGACGGGGGCATGGATGTAAATATAGTTTATAGACGAAACACAAAGGGGAGCCGCGACGTAGTGCAGAACCATTCTCGCTCAAATGTGAATCTCCATTTTTCCTCCACAGGAATTCACCATTTGTCAGCCTTCTGATTGGTCCCTATAACTGACTAATCAGCAGGCTCGTTCCGCCCTGGTTCCACTTTGTTTATGTTGAATTCTCTAAAACATCTTTTTGGGGAAAAAAAAGTCAAAACAAATGATATGCCCAGTCACCATGCTTCACCTGTGATGTTCCTTTTTTTACTGACACCAAGTTTAAAATAAGAATTGAATGCAAAGAATATCATTATGAAGCAACTGAAAAACACCTTATTTCAATGGTGGTGGATGGAGAGAAAGGATTTTTTTTGTCCAACCACAAAAATGGTAACCAATGGGTGCGAAGACGGTCACACCCAGGGGCGGGACTTGACAAGGGTGAATTGAGATCACGGATATCACGCGATTCTCATTTTCCCAGCATGCAAATATGTATCGTCTTTTAGTCTGTATAGTTGCTGTACATTACTACGACTCTCTCGTAGCAAAAACATAAGAGTGACTAAAATAACTATCATTTTACCATGATTATTAGTGAGGATATATGAAGATGGGTTGAAAAGTGGTGAAGTGGTCCTTTAATAGCTTCATATCCAGAACCAGCTCCTTGCCTCCCGATTATAAATACATTTAGAAGTGGCTGCCGATTCTGTCTTGAGATTAGACAGCGTGCTATGGTCTCTCTCTCTCTCTCTCTCTCTCTCTCTGGCATGAACGCACGCACACACGCACATGCACACAAACAAATTGGCTGCTTTCTGGCTCGATTAAAGGGACTTACACGCAGATTAACGTATCTCTAATGTCCTTCTGACACCCATCACCTCTGTCTCTCTCTCTCTCTCTATCTCTCTCTATCCCCCCTCCCCGTCTCTCTCGTGCGTTTGTCTTGAGGAATGCATGTGTTTCGTCAGTGATAAGAATGAGAACAGTGCATTTAAGCAGAAATCACATTGCAGTGACAATACCACAATTGCATGAATACACTGCACAGTGCACACACACACACACACACACACACAGGCACACGCACAGACACATGTTTGGATTCCAATCCTTGTGACGACCTTCCTCGTACTTTTCATACCCATGCATGCAAACACAAGTGCATGCAACGGTGAACACAATTACATGAATGCATGCACTGCACACACAGTGCACGCATTCCGTCACACGCACACACACACGCGCACGCGCAGCAGCAGCAGGAAGCTGGGTGTGGCACTGTGGCAGCAAACAAAGGAATGTTTCTATGCAAAGGAGTATCGTGGCTATCATTGTGACTGCAGTCAGCCTCTGTTAGAACACATGGTTTGACACCACGCGTGGAAATGCTACGATAAGGATGCCACGGAATCGACCGCGATGTCACTGCTGTGTAGCGTGCTGAAGTCCTGTCGTCACTCGCTCATCCCGTGGGTTCCAAGGGGTTTTGCGGAAGTTTCTCTCTATGGAGAATAATATGGGGTCATCTTTAATTCGCCTCATTATAAGAATTGTGGTCCAAAAAGAAACAAACGGTCACGGAGGTGTCTCTGTATCGTTTACGACAGTCAGTCAGTCACTCATATTCGATACGTTTCTAGCGTTTCTAACGTTTTCTAGCGAAAATGTAACTAATTTGGCATCAGTAACATTAGCGTTTTCTCGAACCCGTGGACTGGATTGACGATAGAAGTGTATAGCACAGATGCAGAATGTCAGAAAGAACGTCGTTATGCTCAAAGTTGTTTATAAAGATGCCAAGGACTCCTCAGCAACATCGCTGACGAGTCCTTGGACAAGTGACAGACACACCTTGACTCCGCTGTTGATAAGCACCCAGCTGCGGTCCATTGCCTGCTGACGCGAGGTTATAGACGCATTATTTGTGACTCTTTTTGATACAGAGACAGTCATGGCGGTAAAGACTAACTGTTCAGGAGATGAGAGAAAATGTTTTTTTTTTGTTATCCAAAATGAGTTAATAGCTCAGGCAGACTCTTCACATGCTATACTCTAGCATGTGAAGAGTCTGCCTGTGCTATTGACTCAGCTAGAGCATGTCTGAAATAAATGTCAGAGCTGCAAATGTGAATATGAAATAAATTAAACATGTAGCTATAGGTGTAATGCTATATGCTTAAACATGTAACTATAGGTGTAATGCTAGAGTCCACAGAAGTTAACCTTTCAAGCCTGTGTTCTCAACTCGCTGTTTTCTGCAAGACATTATTACCCTATAAGCCATATCTTCAAAACGGGTGGGTCAAACTGAACAACAAATTTGAAGCTTGCTTCCATATGACATACAAAAATAAAATCAATGACTTATCCTCGGTCAGAATCGTTCACAGTTGTACAATCCTTCCTACTACCCGGGTTCTCCTGTACCGGTGTTATACTGTATGTCCCGTGGGAACCTCTGCTTGGGAACATCTGCCTGAATCGATACTTTTGCTAGTACTTTTACTCTGTTCAATACACTCCATATCTCAGAAGCAAATATTGTATACTTTCTACTTTTTTCACAACTTTAGAGCCACTGTTTCATGTGGGTTGTGGTTATTTCTGTTCATATAGATAAACCTTTAGCTGTTGTCACATGAACATTTCTTAAACTTGAGTGAGGTGTGTGTGTGTGTGTGTGTGTGTGTGTGTGTGTGTGTGTGCACTTTTCGACTCATGCTCATCTCAACTCCAAAAAGTGAAATCGAAACATACTCTTACTTTCCACGTTTTTTTTCTGGATCTGCAGGGTGGCTTCGACGAGGTCAGCTGTGTTGATCTGTAGGGTGCACTCGTTGTTTGAAGCGGTGGAGAGATAATGTTGTTGGCATACCTCTCTCATTAGCGACGCAGAGCTATTGCTATTAGCATATAGCTCTCACAGACTCACCCCGTTGTTACGTTAGCTTCCGTCGAGGTCTCGGCGACCTGGAAGCCGTGACGTGTTGCCCGTGGCATGCAGTGGCCGAATTTCTTTAGCACATTCAGAAAAGTATCTGGCGTCTCATGGTGACCCCCTCCAAATGATCTGGCGATCCCTCTGAGGGTCCCAAGGCCCATGGTTGAGAACCGCTGCTTACACCGACCGCCCCCACAGCCATCTGTGATAATATAATGCATTTAGACCCGACACCTGATTCTACAAAATGCCTGAAAAAACTGTTTTTTTTTCAGTCGTTCTCAAACTTTTTCATGTCAAGCTATAAGGACTCCCACAATTGTGTATTTGGCCGGCAGACCCCCATCTAAAAAATATGTGGTCCGTCCCCCCAGAAGTAAATATTTGAGTTAAAAATGTTTGCAAGAATATACAGTATTTTCAATGATTTGCACACATTTTCACGATAAAAAAAGATAATAGCATATCTAAAGCTCGTATAGCGCGGCACCAAGCTTTAGATATGCTATTTTTCAACAGCTTAAAGTTTAAGACGAATATCCTTCGGGACAATAAACATTATGAATTATGGTGAAAGTGGTTAAAAGCTATATATAAAGATGCGTCCTCGGGTCTATATGGGACAACAACGACCACACCATCAAGTGCATTTTCTCCCGTTGACGTCCGTGGCCTCCATTATGGGGCCGTATCACTCAACCACTGACAGAGTGGGTCGGGAGGCCGCGGTGTTTCGGAGCAGTGGAATACCACCATGATAAAACACACTCGACTCCCACGGGAGCTCTCTATAGTGCTGCACAATACAGTAAACACAAGCAGTACAAAGCAGTATGTGGCTGGAAGTCTTTTCCAATGGAAGGCACAGGGCTTTAAGCTATATAGCCGACTGTTCAAATCGACTGGTAAGTCGGCAGCAGTGAGTGAAACACATTCTCGCTCCCAGGACGAGTGACTCGTGAAGCCTTGGGGGCAAACATCAAAAGGTTTGACAGGAACGGGGGTTATACCCGCCGCATCACATTCACATCACATAGACTTATGTAAACAAACCGGGTTCCAATCTGGATGTGGCACAGATCTCATTCAGGCTGGATTTGGCTGCCAGTGTAAATGGGGCCGAATACCCTCGTCACATGAATGGACACGGACTGAAACGAGTAACAATCATGGAGAAGAAACAGAGTATAGGCATGAACTATTGTCGACAAACACTCATTTTTATGTTGGTCCTCTTGTCTTGGTCCAGATCTCTCAGGACACTGACCTGTCAGTCCCTATCGCTCACTCTGGACACTGGATGCCCTACTTAGAGAGAGAGAGACATTACAGATCAGAAGAAACATTTATGTAATTGAAATGGACATCATTGAGGTGTAATGAGAGAGAGAGGGGGGGGGGGAGATATTGCAGATCGGTCTATTTTAGCCAATTTAGAAAGTGTTTTGAATAGCCTGTAACGTTATGCCCAAATTTGGGTTTAAGGCGTCCGGACCATGCTTGTTGACTCCTATATGCTCCCACGCAAACACATATAATCTAACTGATAGATTGATTGAATACTTCACTATACCCCCATCAGCCATAGAGCTATATAAGCTTGTAGATCTGCTATTTTTTCAATAGCTAAAGTTAAAAAATAATGGTTAAAACACCTAAAATGAATGGGTTAAGGCATCGGTTCCCAAACCTTTTTGGCCGTGCACCCCCTGTTATACCTCCTGACCTATAGCTGACGCACCCCCCGACATGGAAATATAAATTGCATATTGCTATATAGAGAGACATACATTTCCCATTTATCCACACATGCACATGTATATGAACCTGAATATGGCATTAATATGCAGCATATAGGCAATATTCTGCATAAACTTGCCATATATGGACTTAGCAGATCATGTCTGTCTGTCTGTGTGTGTGTGTGTGTGTGTGTGTGTGTGTGTGTGTGTGTGTGTGTGTGTGTCTGTGTGTCCCACCTTTGTGCCCATATATGGAGCTGAGTGATTTGTTTGTGATTGATGCAACACACTCCATATTTGGACGTATAGCTGCTTTGGGGACTCCTTACGTATATGTTATGGCTAAGTTAAAAACGTAACTTAAAAATAACTTAACTTAAATATGTACGAGCTGCGTTCGCTTCCCGCGTTTGCGCGTCTTACTGGTATGTTAGTATATTTAAAATAAAACAAAACGTTTTCATGTCGCGAAGGCGCGAAGGCGCCCGCGCACCACAAGTATGGGAACCACTGGGTTAAGGTGATCAGATAGGAAATTACCTCTCGATTGACTCTCTCTCTCTCTCTCTCTCTCTCTCCTCTCTCTCCTCTCTCTCTCTCTCTCTCTCTCCCCTGTGCGCTGAGGAATGCTCCCTGCATGCCTCCCCTGATCACAGAGCGAGCCGCGCAGCCTGTAGCCTCTGAGATAACGGCCCCGAGGCGAAACGTCGGACGGGACCCATAATGCCATCCCCGTGCACGTCTCTCTCTTTGAATGCCAGTCGTCCTATCTTCATGTGTACGCTGACGGGCGGGCGGGCGCCGGTCAAGGTTATCGAATGAATCCAGCATGCCCTTGGCTCTCTCTCTCTCTCTCTCTCTCTCTCTCTCTCTCTCTCCGCTCCTCTCATTTTGTCTGATTTTCACCCTCCGTAATCCCACTTTTTAAACCCCTTTTTCCAATATACTTTGTCGCATGACGGGGAGACAAAAAAAGAAAAACAGACTATCTATAAAAAAACCTCACAGTAAACGCATTTTGAAATATTCCATTATTTCCACGGCTGGTTCGCTGATCACGGATGCTTCGGCAGCCACGCCCTGCGTCACAGTCACACACACACACACATATTCCTCCGGTTACACATATGTTCACACCTGGCCGTTGCAGCTGTAGACCGAATTCACAAGGGCATTTATCGAGGGAAGGGTGTGCGTGCGTTTGTAGCCCACGCGTGTTTGTGCATGTGCGCTTGCGTGTATCTTTTCTGACTGTCTCCGGGGGATTGAACCGGCAACCTTCCGGTCACAAACACGCTCCACTGACCTGTATATGCTGCTGTAGCCTCGTGATAAAAAAACTGCTTTCACAAACGTTACCCTGGTGAGTCTGACCTGTGTCAGTGCTGTGTGCAGCACTCTCTCCATATAGCTGGCAGAGATGCATAATGCATATGAAGGAGTTGACGTGGGCTGGCAGGGGGGGGGGGGGCGGCGGGGGGGCCGAAGGGTATTGCACGTGTGCCCCCAAATAATGGGCTATATGCACAGAAGCCATTTTGGAAAGAACTTGGTCCCCTTCTATAGTCTATACTTGCCAGCCCATATAGAGCCCCATTGTGAACCCGGACATGATGCGTACACCAAGGTTTTATGTTGGAAATGTTGAGTATGGGTCCCCACCCAGCATGTAGAAACTGCCGCATGCTATAACTTAATTGCATATATATGTTGAGCAATTTTCAGAATTGGCCAAATATGTGACCATACCATTAACGACCTATAGAGGGCAAAATATTCAAAATTTCATTATGCTTTATAAATGTGACGTGTCAAACTAGGGGGTTTTCATGATGCAATCAATTCCAAGCAAAAACACTCATTGGGCTAAAAACGGCCATTGTCGTCATCACAAATGTGATCGGGGACAGTAGTTTGATATACAAGGGGGCCCTGGTCATTTTTCAGTTCTTTACATATTATGAAACTGCACACTGTAACCTTTCATATGATGTATTGCTCATTGAAATTGGGGGGGAAATGAAGAAGATATGACCATTTGAAACTGACCAGAAATGTCAAAATAGAGCATTCCCCCTTCAAAGATTTCAGCAGTGATCTGTGACTTTAGGGGGCGCTGTTTTCCCCTCATTCCTCCATTAGTCAACAAGCAGTGTTGCCATGTCTGCTGATGATGTCAGCACATTTGGGCTGTGGCTACACACTGGTTTGTAGACTGGTTTGTAGTTTTTGCCCTTTCTAGCAATATGTTGTTTAAGAACGGTCACCAGAGAGAGTAAACTATTCATCATCAACCGCCCCCCCCCTGTCATCTGCGCTGTTATTATTGGCACAACGCATCTGTGTTATTAGCGTCGCTTCGGCTATATTCAAAGAAGACCGATGAGCTGTCTTCTTTGACCGTGTCTTGACTGAGAGAAGGCCAGAGATGAGAATAGAGGTCAGCCTGGACCACCGACTGTATACCCATAGCTGCAGCTTAGCTGAAACCAGACGGGTATAAAAACATGGACTTCTCATGCTCGTGATAACGGTTCGACGTCGGGTCGTAAATTACCGAGCTGTCAGACACAGCCAGGAGGACCAAAAGAGCAACATTTTCTGTTTTTTTTTCTTTTTCCTTTTCTCGATGCTCGGGAGCTGGGAAGAGGAGCACGTCTTTAACATCGAAAATGCATGGCTGACGGGCACCGTCAGCCCAAAACCACCTTATTCTTATTTCATGGCCTGTTGAGTACTTAATGCAAAGGCGTTAAATACATCGTGGGCAACATAATAATAAGAGATTAGATGAACAAAGATGGACACAAACAAATCGAATGAATGAATCTCACACATGCCAGCACACATTACCACATAGAGGCTTTTATGGTTGCTGCAGGGTGGAAACCTTGTATGTCCAAAACTATTAGATAATCACTTGTCACTTTTTGAGAATAGATGTTAGACGGATCCGTAGGTTTCAGGACCGTGGACAGTTCCATAGCTGCATAGTTAGAGGTTTCAGGACCATGGACAGTTCCATAGCTGCATAGTTAGAGGTTTCAGGACCGTGGACAGTTCCATTAACCTGACGCTGCCAGATGAGGGCGGTATTGCGGAAACATATTCCCCAACACAACACTCATCTGGGATCTCTGACGGAGTTGAGCCCTGAGTCAGATCTGCTTCGTACCGAACCAATCAGCGTGAGCTAAAGGCGGGATGCGGATGTGACGGTATATAGACACGTCGATATGATTGGTTGTGTTTGCACGCCCACACGGTGATAGACAGACGCTCCCATCCAATCATCTACCATGTATCTTGAAAAAAAGGAACAGCCCCGTCATCGAATTTGCTTCCGCGATCCCAGATCCAAATAAGCTGTGAAACAAATTTGTGTAGCAAGCTTTTTGGATCTGGCAGCGTCAGGTTACAGTTCCATAGCTGCATAGTTAGAGGTTTCAGGACCGTGGACAGTTCCATAGCTGCATAGTTAGAGGTTTCAGGACCGTGGACAGTTCCATAGCTGCATGTTCAGAGGTTTCAGGACCATGGACAGTTCCATAGCTGCATAGTTAGAGGTTTCAGGACCGTGGACAGTTCCATAGCTGCATAGTTAGAGGTTTCAGGACCGTGGACAGTTCCATAGCTGCATAGTTAGAGGTTTCAGGACCATGGACAGTTCCATAGCTGCATAGTTAGAGGTTTCAGGACCGTGGACAGTTCCATAGCTGCGTAGTTAGAGGTTTCAGGACCGTGGACAGTTCCATAGCTGCATGTTCAGAGGTTTCAGGACCATGGACAGTTCCATAGCTGCATAGTTAGAGGTTTCAGGACCGTGGACAGTTCCATAGCTGCATAGTTAGAGGTTTCAGGACCGTGGACAGTTCCATAGCTGGACCCCCACACGGTAACTCTGTCATTTCTCGACCGTTTCGGATGCGGGGCGGCTCGCCGGAACCGGGCCGGCACCCTGGCTGCGTTCCTGTGGGCCTGGAACTTCCGTGGACCCCCCCCCATGATTTTGACTAACGTTTCAAGACCCACAGAATATTTCGCTCCACAACGATCAACAAAAAATAGCGTGCCACAGCGATGCTCCATTCCCCCTAGTTATTGACAGTGGAATGTAGCTTGTTTACACCAAAATAGCTGTCTAGCAACAGGAAAAAAGAGAACATTTTATTTTTTATAAATCCTTTTCAACTCTGAACTGCCTCCCGGCCCCTGGCCAGCCGGGGCACCTGATGGAGGAGGGAATGGAACCGGTTGGAATAGCGTGTTCCTTCCACGCGATAAGTCCGACCCGGGAAACCGACCCCCCCTTGTCAGGTGAAAAGAAGCAGCTCTCCCCAGGAGTGTAGCGCCCAGGATTACATTGGAACATTGACACTGGGTGAAAAAAATGGGTTGCAAAATTGTGGGATAAAAAAGTATAGAAAATACTGTACTGTACTGTACTGTACTGTACAAGCCCTCCTCCCTCGCTAGCAACACACAACATCCGCATCATTAGCAATAGCATTCATCATTTGTGTCATTCTTGCGCCATTGCAGATTTCCTTGTGTTCACATGTTCTTGCCTGTAAACGTGGGGGGGCGGGGGGGGGGGGGGGAAACACCCTGATTCTGGAGAACCGCTGATCCGAACATACTTGACACTGGAGCCTCAGCAATACCGCAGTTTGAAGGCGATTGGTTGAACGGTTCTCGAGTTATGCGAAGGACAGCCATATATATACACACATTCACTTACACACATACATATCGTTGCTGTGGGGCAGATACCTTGTATCTCCTTCTTTCAACTTTTTTCCCCCGCCCTTCATTGTATATCTGCTATTTTCAATAAAAAAAATTTTTTTCAAAAGTGATAATCCCACCCGACGGCAACGATATGCAGACATCCGTGCAGTTTTGTAGAGACATAATTTGAGCCTCTGAATTGGCCTTGGTTTCCTGTTTTGGTCCGAGGAATAATAACGACGCTATATTCACGTGACATGGCCACGCTCAAAAGCCCAAACTAATCATCTCCGCAAGCAACACAATGAAAAAAGCAATCAGGGATGTTGCTCGTTGCGTGGGGAAAGGTGAGGGACTTTGAATAAGCTTGGAAAAAAGGTGAAAAGCAAGGCACAATCAGCACCGAGGTAGGTAGGGATATGTTGTTGGAGAAGTGCACCCGGGGTCGGGGACCTTCAGAATTTAACGAACGATGACAACTTGAGCTATTCAAAGTGTCGAAATATCAATTGAGAGAAATATGGCGTGTATAGTTGGGAAGACGTTAACTGAGGACATTAGTGGAACAGTCCATGGTGTGTGCTGCAGTCGACTGCCACACGGTAGGGAGAGATGTCCTCCGTTTTCGGACAAATAAACGTATCGTAGACGTCCTATTGCTTTGGTTTAGAGGAATTTGAATGAGTGGATGGCACTGATTGGACAACATTTTGAAGATCAGACGGTTGACATTACATATACAGATGTTTTCGAAGCCAATTGAAGCAGGGGTGATCAAAACGATAATACAATTATAATTATAATAAGGGATAAGGGGTGGCGCAAGATATATCCCATAATCTTTGTTTTTCCATGAAGGGTTTTCTCGCTTTATAGTGATTACCAATCAATTTAGTTAAATATTTAATTTGATTCTGTGAGACTCTTCCTTTTACTGTGTTTATTATGGTGCCAAGCATGATCTACTTTCTGCTAAGGCGCCTTTTGGTTTTGATGTTAATTAATAATTAATAGTAATTGGAGTCAGGAGTGTTTTTTTTCTCACAAAACTCAGCCCGGTTGATTGATTGGGGCCTTATTCTCTGTTTCTGTCAAAAGGCCTCGTCTGCCACAATTGTACATTTCTACGTTTAAATTTGTTCTCCCTGGTTACATGAAAAAACAAGAAACAAAAAAAAAATAACATAAAAATAACAGCTGTTTCTCTGTGTTGTAATGGCTATAAAGAACAACCCTATCCCATGTGGTGTAACATAACCAAGTGCTTTTTATTTACTTAAGTACTGTACTGTAGTTTACATTACTGTGCACAGTGAAATACTTCACTTGAGTATTTCCAATTTCCAATACCTTTACTTCTACTCCACTACATTTCAGGTCCAAATAATATTGTACTTTTACTCCACTACATTTTTTTAGGACTTTAGTTTATACTAAAACCACGTTGCCCCTATACATTCTGTTCATTTGAAAACAGCAATGTGTGGCATTGCGACGCATTGTGAGCTTGTAGATCTACGATTTTCAAGAAAAGAAAAATGGTACTTGGTACAAGTATTTTTTGATTCCGATACTTTTGTACTTTCACTCAAGTAGATGTTGCATTCAGGACTTCTTTACTAGTAACAGAGTAGTTCTACATTGCAGTATTGATACTTCTACCTACATGCAAGTACAAAATGTGAGTACTGTTTCCACCCTTCTACCATCCTACCATTCTACCCGTAGAGACTTTTTCCCCCCGAACATTACATTGCAATACCAGGAACCATGAGTAGCCATTTCTTTCCCCCTGCAGGCATGCTGTTTGCAGCGAAAGCCGCTAAAAGAAAACAGGTGCTCGGTTGACATTGACTCTCATTCATCTCTTTTCTTGCAAAGATAGACCATGCTGTTATAAATGTATCTGGTGCTATCTATCTATCAAACACCATAACACCCAGGCATGCGTATGTGCAATGCTCCTCCAGGGCAATGAATGCAGGCCACGCACACTCGTATGCATGCAATCTGTCACTGTGGGCGCAGGACTTTCCGCTATACTGTATGCTATATGCATAATACATTGGCGGGTTTTGTAGATTAAAAAAAAAAATATATATATATATATATATATATATATATATATATATATATATTACTCTCCCAAATACATGACATGGAAAATGGTGTATTGCAGTGCAATTCACATCATGTTCTGTTTTACCACTGTGCTCCCAACATCACAGCTAATGAACAGTACTGTGTGTGTGTGTGTGTGTGTGTGTGTGTGTGTGTGTGTGTGTGTGTGTGTGTGTGTGTGTGTGTGTGTGTGTGTGTGTGCGTGCATTACTATACTGTACCTGTGAGGACAAACTTCCCCGCAAGCATAGTAGCATTTGAGAAATTGTGAGAACCATGCAGGTCCTCGTGAGACAAAATAATTAGGTTTACAATTCTAGGAAACAAAAAGTTGTTGAAAAAATGTCGGGTGAAGATTATTAGGATTATATATTTAGAGGTTTATAGTTGCACAGCGGTAAAGTTTTCAAATGATTGTAGTGAAGTATAATATTAGTACAGTAAGTATAGTACTGGGAATTGGAAATACTCAAGTACAAATACCTGTACATATGTACAGTACTTAACTAAAAGTACTTAGTTACTGTCCACCTGTGTGTGTGTGTGTGTGTGTGTGTGTGTGTTCGTAAACAGATTACCAGGTGCATATTGTTCTGACAGGTGCTAAGGGATTCAGAGGGGAGAGGCATATAAAAGCAAAGTTGTTCTTTCCTTTCCACTCGGGGGGCAGCGGACTGACCGTATGCATGAGGAGTCCAAGCTGCTTCTCTTCACCTGACAGGTGACGTAGCGCGTGGAAGGAACACGTTATTCCGACCAGTTCCTTTCCCCTCCATCAGGCGCCGCGGCTGGCCAGGGGGAGGCAGTTTAGAGACCGGGATATTACTGCATGTTTTTCGTGAGGGTACCTACCCTAGGGGACACGGGGAGAACATGCAAACTCCACACAGAAAGGCCCTTTCGACAAACCCCGCCTCGGGTATGGGCACTGATGACGCAGGGAACACCCCCCACCCGACTGTGCCACCGTGCCCCATCCCACCTCTTTTTCGTGTGCGTTTGGAGAGGAAGGTGACGCGGGGTTGTGTGACACGCTCTTTTCCACTTGACAGCTTGGTAGGCTTGGAGAGGCGTCAGCGCGGCGCCACGCGTGTTAATGAGCTAGTAATTGGTCTGACAATTAGGGTGAGGAAAATAAAATATGGCAGCCTCTGTTGACATTTTTAAAGCACAGCTCAAGACCCACTTCTACACTCTTGCTTTTAATTGATCTTAAAAAAAATTGTTATTCATGTCCTCACTGTATTGCATTACAGCTATTGTTTTTGAATGTGTATGCCTTAATTGCTTTTCTTTTCTTTCTTTCTCCACTGCTCTGTAAAGCACTTCGAGCTGCATTTCGTGCTATGAACCGACATAATAAATATATAGGCATGAATATAGGGCTAGTACATATCCAAACATGTGCAGGTGTCATTATGTGTAATCCCGAGAACACCTGTAATGATGACCATGGAGCAGTAGCGAAAAGCATGAAGTGCGGCTTGTGGATGACCTGGGATGAGATGGTCCTCTCAGAACCAATTCCCACGGGTCCGTCGGGGGTCGGAGTGGTAATTTTGTACCCGTGAACAGCTCTCAGCTGTTCTGCTGTCCCAAATATATGATAAAACATTTTCATAAACACATTGGGTGGCCTCTCAGGAGAGTATAGTGCCTGGGATTAGGCAATTGGCAACGGGTGAAAAAATGGATTACAAAAATTGTGGGATGAAGTGAGTGAGGCCCAGTGACATTTAAACCATTCATGATGGGAACCCCTTTTGGTGCTCTTCTTGAAAAACCTCGAAAATGTGGCTCAAATCTTTGAATATATATTCTGTCACAGTGAACGTTTTTAACTCAAATCCTTTCTTCCGGGAGGGTCCCTGGGACAACATATATTTCCAGATGTGGGTCGGCGGCCAAATATATATTTTTGGAGAAACAACTGACGTTTTTCAGAAAACTGTCAGGATTCAGAAGACATTTGTAGAATTGTCCTCGGGTCTAAATGGGTTACATTAAAAAAGAAACCTTTAATTAATTACCAAACCGACCCGCCCTTCTCTTTCTCCATCTCCGTCTTCTATATACCTCTGACTGGGGGTTTCGGGGGAAACTGTGAATTCACATCATTTCCCTTTTACTTTCTTCAGACCCGCCATACAATCTAGGTCAGCCATCTCGCTGCATGCTCCCTGTCTGCCTGCCTCAGCTACACACACACACACGCACACACACGCACACACACGCACACACACACGAACCCCCGCCCCCAGTTTGTTTTCTCCTTTATGTGAAATCTATTAAAGATTCATTTTCCACGGAGGAGAGCTTTGGCACGTCATTGATGTACTGTGCCGTCGCTATATGGGGTTGGGAAAACCTGTATGTCCAAAACCATAAAAATAACAATAAACTCTACGTATAGTATAGATTTAACACTTTCACTTTCATTTCACACCCAAATAAAATCTACGATAGCAAACATATAGCCGGTGTATATCGGCAATGTTTTGCTATGCTTTGGGGGGGTGACACTAGTATGAGAAGTAAAGGCATTAATTTAGATAATAATAAAGAGAGAAATATTGAACTGTGGCGACGCAAGGTGTCAGCCCAAGAGAAACGGTGTGTAATATGCTGGCCTATATAGTGGCTTCTGATTGCCTATACATTGGGAATATTGTTTGGAAAGCAAAGTGAAACGGTAAAACATACAAACGCATTGTTGTCGCCTGACTGACTTTCTAACTTGGTGGTTCTCAAACCTGGTTCTCCCTCTCACACATGTGCACATGCACGCACACACACACACACACACGCACACACACACACACACACACACACACACACACACACACACACACACACTATAGCCTGCAAGCTGGCAAGTGTACACAGTCGTACATTTTAGTCACCGAGCAGCTGTGGGTTCTGGGCCAATTGCTCAAGGGCACTTCAGCTTATGTTGGGGCAGGGGGGGGGGAGTTTAGACTAAAGTTAGATCACCAACCGTTTACAAGATCTGTGTGTTTTGGTGCGCGTGCGCAAGCTTGCGTGCATGTGCTCGCTGTGTTAACTTAATTACGCGTTATTCAGAGTTTAATATTTGACATTATGGGGGGCGGGGGGGGCGATGGCAGGGGTAAATTGAAGCCATCAATCACTCCTGACATTCATATTATTTGCCAGTCTTTTTGGAATAATCATTGAAAGTCAAAGAAGCAGTCTCCACTGCCATGCAGCGAGGCACGATTGGGGCTGGGGAAATTGGGTGTGCAAATTATAATCATTCCTTCATCATCCCCCCCCCCCCCCCCCCCCCCCGAGCTTTGTTTAATTCTGATGACATTTGTGTTACTGTAAATTCAATTTAGTTTCAGTCCAACGTTATTGCAGTGCCAAATGAGAATGGGTTGTCTCAAGACACTGTGCATATCATCACTGTGAAGCCTCATAATATGTCCAAAGCTGTTATGGCTTATTCAAGGTTCATGTGATGCACCCGAAACACATCTCTCAGTTTTTATAAGCCACCGTTTCGGTGGCCACCTTTATCACCTAAAAACGGAGTATGAATTGTTCAAACATTGTGTTCAAACATGCACACACATTTGAACAGTTGGCCCTATACAGCCACTTAACCTGCACTTCACCCTATTATAGTTTGTTGTCCGTGGGCCCCCTGGGGTCTTTACTTGTACTTATATACAACACATGTATTCGACCAATGTAGCCAATCTACAAGCTCAATCTTGAATAACTGCTATTTTTGATGTAACGCTCCCTTCGCACACACACACACACACACACACACACACACACACACACACACACACACACACAAACACACATGCTGGCCACTGAGCAGTCCCCCATCAGTCAGGAATTGAACCGGGAACCTTTTGGTCACAAACGCGGTCCTCTAACCTTTAGGCCAACCGATGCCCCAAATATAAATGTTTGGCCATTGGGCCATGAAACAATGATATTCAACCCATCCTACTATAAATGCGCCACGTCTCTGCGTGCGTGCGTCTACGGTTGTAATGCACGTTTGACCCACCGACTTCACATTCGACAAACGCGTTCCACACCCCCGCAGGGAGTGCAGTGCCAGGTATCGAGTCGGTCGACACCCTCGGTTCTCCAGAACCACCACCTCTGCCAGTGGGCCTAATGAGGCCAAGTCCTTTCACCTGGGCCAGGCTCTGCCAGTGTGCCTAATGAGGTCAACTCCTTTCACCTGTGCAATTTCCAGCCTCTGCCTCAGCCAATTGAGGCTCAACCAATCAGGCTCTGCCCGTGGGCCGAATTGATGGCCAAGTACACTTTTCAGTTTGCAGTCTTCACACACACACAGGCACATACACAGATCTCCATGTGGGACACCGGCTGACACTGACAGTTAAAACGGGTGCTATGACAACGTATATCATTAAGGTTCCCAAGTTGCATCGTTCCCAAGTAGGCCGGTTTGCCGACTGCGACGGGCACGTACAGGTCTAGTCTTTATAAATGGTGTTGCGTATTGTCTGAAACTACGTTCCTCCTCGTCTCCCGACTGCTGAAATGAGATTTGTAAATAACGGCGGTTAAAACAGAAGAGAAGGGTATTTTTTTATATGTTTTTTTTTTTATTAAACTATAGCTATGGTTTTGGAGAACTTGATATATTGCACAGCATTAGCGCCATACAGTTTTATCACTCGGTGGTGGTCCCAGATGGAGCCCGAGACGCTAAACGAACTATGGAGGACAATCACATGCTTTTATGGCTTCATAAATTACCACTGCGCCGCCATTTGGAATGAGCCAATGAATGGAAGAAAGAAAGGAGAAAAAAGTACACAATGTTTGATGGCTTAAAGGGACACTTCACCCTTTTTGCAAAAAAATATATGTTAATGACGTTTAGAAGCTTTAGATCACTTTCCTGGGGGTATTTATGTGTGTAATATGTGGTTTTAGATATTTTAGATTGTAGCAGTGAGCCTGTTGTCTCTGATGTCATGGACACTGGTCTCACTACCTTCCTGGACTACAATTCCCATAATTCTTTGGTGCACTGCTCCTCCTTGTGGATAGGGGGGAGAGCTGTCTTACTGAGACAACATGTAGTCCAGGAAGGAAGTGAGCCCAGTGTCCATGACATCAGAGACAACAGGCTCACTGCTACAATAAAAAAGATCTAAAACCACATATTACACACATAAAGACCCCCAGGAAAGTGTACTATAGCTTCTAAACGTCATTAACATATATTTTTTTGCAAAAAGGGTGAAGTGTCCCTTTAAATGTCTATACTTTTAGGCACCAGCATCGGCAGTCACCATGGAGCTGAATTGATTGCCAATATACTTTTTTTGTACGTTTAATCGGGTGCAATTAGAACATTTCAAAGCAACAAGACGTTGGCTTCTATAGTGGCCATGCATGAACACAAGCTGTCACAAGAAATGGCGAAAACCGGCATATATACCTCTGTGACAAAATGTCCCACAGTGGCAACTAATATCCAGGCCGATATATAGTACACAATGCCTCAGTCTGTTCAAGACACAGAAAGCTGGACCGATGTGATTCATTCGATCAGATCACGGAGTTTGTGCGGGGTCTATAGCTGTCACAAGACAGGACAGCTTGTTTGGCAGTATGAGGGGCGCTTGTCATAAGAACTTTTTCTCTGACGGGCAATCGGAAGACAGTTCTGAAGTCGGATGGATATTTTTGAATCACGTAGCCGGCATGGATTATTTTGAATCACATAGCCACTGCCGGCATGGATTATTTTGAATCAAGTAGCCACCTTGGATTATTTTGAACCAGTTGTAACAGTTGCATGACTGTAGTAAGGCCAGGTACCACACAAGCTGTCAAAAATACAATTTTTTTTTTTTTTTTTCTGCGATGTTATTGCTGAGCTCCAGACGCTTTGACTCCTCCCTCCCCCAGTGTGGTAGAGCCATTGTTTTTAAATATCGACTACTTGAACAATGGGCTGTCTGGAGGTGTGAAGGGGTGCAGTACTTAGTTTAGACAGTTTTTGGTTTAGACTAGTCATTGATTAGACCAGTCATTAATCCTACAGCTACAACCTGTCTCAAAACCTCACCCTAAACCTAACCTCCCACGGGGCAGCACACCTAAACCTAACCTTAACCCATGTCTAACCAATGACTAGTCTAAACTAAGTATGCACCTCGGTGTCCGAAATCAAACGGGCAGAGATTGTATAAGTTTGCCTAAATTCCTATTTAGAAAATGATTCAGATGAAGGGAAAAAAATGGAATTGAATATTTAGGAAAAGTCACGGAAGAGGAACCTTTCATGGGCAAAGATAATCAACTTCAAAATCTCAAAATGCTTCAGAAAGACTTCACAGACACTCTTAAAGAGGAGTAGAGATAATGAGAGGATGTGGTAGTGATTTGGCTCCTAACTAGGGGAAGAAAAACCTAAATCACCATAACTGTCTTTCAAATTCCCTGAAATACAGTAGCACAGGAATATCATTAGAAAGTACTAGAAACCATGAGGGATGTTAGGTTGGCTAAGTGACAGAACCAACTGTCAAAAATGTCAAGCTTTCCCTTTTAACCCATTCCGGGGGGGGAACCCCTTTTCGTGTTTTAACCATCATGTTGTGCTTTATCTATTGAAAAATAGTGAGAATGTGGTGCAAATCTTTGAATACATATTCTTTCAGACTCGTAGTGAACGTTTATAAGTCCAATCTTTGCTTCTGGGGGGGGGGGGTCCCTGGAACAACATATTTTCAGATGGGGGTCGGTGGCCAATTACATATAATTCTGGGGGTCCTTGAAATGAAATAGCTTGAGAACCACTGACATGGAAACATCGTTTTCTTCTGAAAACTGCCAGGATTCATGTCAGAATTTGTAGAATCAGGTCTAAATGGGTTAAGGAAAAGGGGCGATAGGAAAAAGTTAAAGAGGGAGAAAGAAAAAGAAGTAAATGAAAGATACCGTTGCTCTCAAGCAGAATCCTTGTATCTCCACATATCAACTGTTTTTCCCACGTAGTTGTGCCCTGCTATACAGCATTGTACACGAGTGTCGCACAGAAGTGGCAGAAAAAGCAGATCGATGTGATGCGCTTGTGATGTGAGCTTGTATTTCTGCTATTTAAAAAGAAAATGCGAGCATATTTAAATCATTCCGTTTCATACATTTTGAACCAATGAGAAGTACTGCATATGTTTAATTATTTCTCTGCTGCTATAGCTTTTAGCATGAATGAAGTTTTACTCATTTTAGGCCTGACCTCAAAATGTAAAAAAAGAAAAGAAAAGCTGAGCGTTCCAAGGGGTGAGGGAGAGAGGAGATGAATGGGGAGGGCAAGATGGCAGAGGAGTCATGAGTCAGACAGCCCCGGGGGTCAGGGAGCCAACTGGAGACAACACGATGCCTCACTGCACCTCAGAAGAGTGTGTGTGTGTGTGTGTGTGTGTGTGTGTGTGTGGGTTGTAAGACCCGCGTGGAAGACCTGGCGGGTCAGAACTGGTGCATGGATGAGAAGACAACATGGCTCTCATGCCTGGCCCTCTGATTGTGTGAGTCACTGTTAGAGCATATATTGATAGAGAGACGGTACCCTGAGGCGAGGTGTGCGTGTGCGTGTGTGTGTGTGTGTGTGCGTGTGCGTGTGTGTCTCAGAGGAGGACTATGGACAGTTCAGAAACCTGCTTTTCAGTGACATCAGGGGCGGGTATACTAATTTCAGCATGCTAACTTTCAAGGAAAAAATGCTGTATGGTCGTTTACAGCTTGGAATCCGTATATTTGCTGAATCTACTCTTATACAGATCTCCTGTGTTTCAGTCATATAAACTGCTGTTTTCTCCTGTATGACACCACCTGACTCCCTCTAGGAATAGCCTACTCACTGCATGTCCATTTATAGCTGTGTGAGAGCTCTAAATTGTCACATCAAGTGCTACGTACATCTCTAGTGGTTCAGAATAATAATGTGTCACTTTTTTGTATCACTTTCATGGCAGTGGTGGAAAAAGTACTCCATTGTTTTCCTTAAGTAAACGTACCAATACTGCAATTTAGAAGTACTTCGTTACAAGTAAAAGTACGGCATTGAAAATGTACTTGAGTAAAAGTACTAAAGGTATGTCAAAATGTAAAACTCCAAAGTAACAATAGTAACTAAAGTTTTCAAATAATTGTAATGGAGTAAAAGTAAAACTTTTGGCTCTGAGATGTAGTGGAGACTAGAAGTAAATGTATAGGAAATTGGAAATACTCAAGTACAAATACCTCAAAATTGTACTTAAGTACAATACTTAAGTAAATGCACTTTCCACCACTGCTTTCATGTCCATTATATAGCTTGACGGAAGCATCTAGAATCCTCGACACGTCGCAACACATTCTGAGCTTGTCACTCGCAATAAGACAGCTATTTTCCCTATTCGTCATATAAGATGTGTAGGTGGTGCTTGTTAAGGAAGCACCCATTTTCAGCCTTATCTTAAAATGCCGAGACCTCTGCCATGCAGGCTTTTGAGCTTTTGCTGTGTTATCTGGGCCATATAGCTGAACGAAATGTCACTTTGCAGCTCAACAGGAAGCCATGCGCGTTACGACTCAAATCAGCCCCCAATGCGCCCCAATTAAATGCGTCCCCTGAGCTACAAAAGCTCCCTTCTCTATAAGCCTATATGTTCCTCTGGCACATTGTATCCTTGAGGGACACAATGCGGCCATTCAGTGGCAGCTTATCCATTGACAATTGTGTCTGTGTGTGTGTGTGTGTGTGTGTGTGTGTGTGTGTGTGTGTCAACACAAGAGTTACATATGACAGTGCAATACCGTAAGCCCCAAGTTGCCAATTCTCTAAGAATGGCACCTGTCTCACCTGTCACCAAATCCCAAGCTTTGGTATTCTTACATTACTGGTTCTCAATGTCTGTTGTGCAGACCCACCTAGGCCCAATTATTGTACACTCCAAGTGTACACTGAAGATATTGTTGTTGTTTTGTTTTTTTTTGTTTTTTTGTATTCTTTTTTTGAGGGGCACTAGCCCCTCCTATAGGATTAATGTTTGTTTTTAGTTCAATGTTTGTTTTAAAAACGCCATTGACAATGAAGGGAAAATGTTCATCATACTGTGCCTCATTAGGTCATATTGTCTCTTTATTGTTAATGGTGTTTATTGTTTGTGTTGGCACCGTTTGTTTTACATCACGTAATCAACATGAGTTTTATTATATTAGCGCCCCTCACTTCACACTCGGCCTATACATTGTAAAATCCTCCTATATTTTCTTAATTACCGCCAGTACTACGGGTACTTAACTTAAGACATGGAGGCGTGACCAATGACCATTTTGGCAATTATGGGTTTGCAATTACGGCCCTGAATTAGTCACGGTGGTGCTTGGGCATTGCTTTAATCAAACCAATTACATTAATCAAACCAATGCGAGTATCGGCTGCCATATGTCCCGATGCAGTGGTTCCACTGAAGCGTCACATCGGAGCAATATGTAGACGCAGGCCATTCAATTAATGCTGCTTGTTTTATCGATAGTTAGTTGGCAAGTGATTAAATAGGAGTGAAAAGCTGTATTGGAACGACATATGTTTGTGCTACATGTGCGACTGATTTGATCAACTTTTCTTTTAATCCATTTGGACCTGAGCTCGATTATATAAAATCTAAATCTAAATCATGACAGTTTTCTGAAAAACCTATGTTTCTATATTAGTGGTCATGTCAAGGACCCCCTAGAAATGTTATGAAATTGGCCGCCGACCCCCATCTGAAAATATGTTGTTCCAGGGACTCCCCAGAAGCAAAGATCTTAGTTAAAAACGTTGCTCTGAAATAATATACATTCAAAGATTTACACCATATTCCCAGGATAAAAAAAAGAAATAGATTGTAGATCTGCTATTTTTCAACAGCCTAAGTCTAACACAATGCTTAAAACACCAAAAGGGGTTCCCGCCCCAAAATGGGTTAAGCAGTTTTCAACAAACTCGATTGATTCCGGTTCCAATCGTCGGATTGCTGGCTGCCAGCTGACTGTAACTCTATTTGTTATACCTGTGAATGATATTGGCTCCTCGACACATTCCCTCATAGGCAAGCAGGAAGCCCACATTTGATGATTCATTCCCCGTGAAGAAACCGTATACCTTACGGCGATTTGGAGAACCTCCCTCCTGTGCCGAGTGATTGAATGTGTTTCCTCTGCTATTATTCACAGGTGGTTGTCCGTAGCTGCACAGCGCACGAGCAACACACACACACACACACACACACACACACACACACACACACACACACACACACACACACACACACACACACACACACACACACACACACACACACACACACACAGTTTTATATAGCAACATTTTCCTCCAAAAAAGATGATGATTATAGTATTGGTGTCTAGTGGTGTGGACAAAGTACCCTGAACCCCCAGTCAAAGTATTATAGCGCCACCAGGAGGCCGACATTTGGAAAACGTTACACACTTATCTCTATAGTCATGTGTTCAAGATGGATCTGTCCGATATTCCATCCTAATTGGCTAACATTGAGCTTTCAAAGTTTGCAGGATTGGCCCGTTTTGAACAAAAAGACTCAAATCATGAACACGGTGTCCAATTTACGTGAAATCTTTCACAGACTTTTCTACTAGGCTGAGGAATATATCCCACCCTTTTCACATTGGCCTGTTATAGTGCCACCAACAGGTGGATTTTTGCAAAACACATTTTTGCAACAAAATGCCTCAAATCATCCAATTGCCATCCAAGGCGTAAGGAGAAATGGCACCCTTAACACATTGGCCTATTATAGCGCCACCAGGAGGCCACAACCTGACCTGCACTGGTGGAGACCTGTGCCCCGAGGGGCACTTTATCTAGTTTTCCTATGAGACGTAGTAAAGTAGAATGCATTATATTACATTACAAAATAGCACATTGCATTTCAAAAATACATCACAAATTACACTGATGCTAAAAGACAACATGCAGTGAGTCAAGTATTAAAGCGTAACAAAAATACCTATACCTCTAATCCTCAACTCATACAACCGCACACACTCACACACACACACACACACACACAGGCACAGCATATGCCTGCCCACAGACAGATACAGTCAGTAGCCCGAATGACTGACCTTTTTACGTGAAGATCGGAGGCTCAGCACAGTGTCTGCCCTGCAGTGTCAAGTCGCTGCACCGGGTTCTGCCAGATTGAAGGATTTGGTCCTTAATTAACCCGCCTGACAAGAGCTTAGAGAAGCGGAAAGCAAGTCAAATATAGTGACTAAAGGAAGTTGAGTGAGAGTTCATGCAAGTAGAGTAAGTTAATAATATTGACTGTGCAAAGCACATGCGTGTGTGCGTGCGTGTGTGCGTGTGTGTGTGGGTGTGCGTGTGCGTGCGTGGAAACCAAGGCCAGCACAACATATATTGGCGTTCATATCATCCAGACATGAAGCTGGAAATGTCAGGGGGATGCGAGGCTCATACAGCCAGTGGTAAAGTATAACAGACTCCATTATGTAATCCCAGTCGCTTTCATCAGTTCATTATTTAGCCTCGAACTGAAGACAGGGCTGCTGTATTGACAAAATCCAGTCCCTGTGGTGGCCGTTGGTCTGTCCCTCAAAAATGAGACCGATGTATCTCCCTTTCTCTGCATCTCTCTCTCATTCTGATGAGCTTGCATATAGTCGCTGTCAGGCAGAAACCTTGTATATCAATGTTGTATAACTTTAATGTTTAATGTTCTTTTGTTTAGGGGCGCTAGTCACTCCTATATTCAGCTATTGGTGTAGATGTCCGTCTTAGTGTCTATTTTTGTCGTACACAAACATTAATTTCCCAATAACAATGAATGGAGAATTTTATGTCATATAGTGCCTGAGCAAATAGGCATAGTGTCTATGACCTTTTATGTCATGATGATGTGCCCCTCACTTCACACACGTGTGATTTTTGTTAAGTGCCATACCTATAGTACATGAGATGAGTGTCGTGGGAAAGGCAAGCTTGTAGATCTGCTATTTGTGGAACGACAAACGCGTGTAAGCGAAACTTGTCCGAAACCGTCCGAAAAGTAAGGGGTTTGGTTTTGGTCATATAAGAGCTTTCCAACCAACAGCGAGTGGCGATAACGGAGGCAGAGGAAGTTTCAGGGTTGGTATAAAAATAGGGAGAAAAGTCACACCCGTGTGAAGTGAGGGACGCTCTTATCATCGTACATCATCATGCCGTAAAATACACACTAGGCCTAATTGCTCAGACACTTTGACGTATCCACACTTTTCCTGGGCTGTGTGTGCTCCAGTTCCTGTCGATTTGATCCTATGAAAGCGAATGAAACTGGTCAGATGACCAATGATATCCAATGAAATCAACAGGAACTGGAGCACACACAGCCCAGGAAAAGTGTCGATACAATTTATCCATTCATTGTCAATGGGAATCTAATGTTGTGTAAGACAAAAATCACACCTGCGTGAAGTGAGGGGCGCTAATATATTAATATGTTGATTAGGTGATGTAATGGTGATATAAAACAAACGGTGCCAACACAAAAGAAAATGTTAATGGCATTTAATGTTTGTGTTTTCCCTTCATTGTCAATCGCGTTTTTAAAACAAACACTGAACTAAAAACAAACATTAAACCTATATATAGGAGGGCCTAACGTGCGTGTGTGTGTGTGTGTGTGTGTGTGTGCGCAGAAGGCATTCCACCCGCAATAACCGATGCACAGTACACACCGCCAGTACATGAAAGAATTCAGCCCTTTGATGCACGCTCAAAGACACATCTTCAGTACACCATCCTTGTGCTCAGTTGGAGGAAGAAAAACAACTATTGATTCGTTTACCACGTTCACTCGGTATGGAAGATGTACTCCGATTTTTGACTTAAAGCTGGAGTGCTGGAGTGATTTTTGTATTTTTTCCAGTTTTTCACATGTTTAAGAGGTGACAGTACGTCATTAGACCCCTTGGTGTGGTCGTTTATGTCATGTGTTTATGAGGTGACGGTACGTCATTAGACCCCTTGGTGTGGTTGTTCATGTCATGTGTTTATGAGGTGACGGTACTTCATTAGACCCCTTGGTGTGGTTGTTTATGTCATGTGTTTATGAGGTGACGGTATGTCATTAGACCCCTTGGTGTGGTTGTTCATGTCATGTGTTTATGAGGTGACGGTACGTCATTAGACCCCTTGGTGTGGTTGTTCATGTCATGTGTTTATGAGGTGACAGTACGTCATTAGACCCCTTGGTGTGGTTGTTCATGTCATGTGTTTATGAGGTGACGGTACTTCATTAGACCCCTTGGTGTGGTTGTTCATGTCATGTGTTTATGAGGTGACGGTACTTCATTAGACCCCTTGGTGTGGTTGTTTATGTCATGTGTTTATGAGGTGACGGTACTTCATTAGACCCCTTGGTGTGGTTGTTCATGTCATGTGTTTATGAGGTGACGGTACTTCATTAGACCCCTTGGTGTGGTTGTTTATGTCATGTGTTTATGAGGTGACGGTACTTCATTAGACCCCTTGGTGTGGTTGTTTATGTCATGTGTTTATGAGGTGACGGTACTTCATTAGACCCTTTGGTGTGGTTGTTTATGTCATGTGTTTATGAGGTGACGGTACTTCATTAGACCCCTTGGTGTGGTTGTTCATGTCATGTGTTTATGAGGTGACGGTACTTCATTAGACCCCTTGGTGTGGTTGTTCATGTCATGTGTTTATGAGGTGACGGTACTTCATTAGACCCCTTGGTGTGGTTGTTCATGTCATGTGTTTATGAGGTGACGGTACTTCATTAGACCCCTTGGTGTGGTTGTTCATGTCATGTGTTTATGAGGTGACGGTACTTCATTAGACCCCTTGGTGTGGTTGTTCATGTCATGTGTTTATGAGGTGACGGTACTTCATTAGACCCCTTGGTGTGGTTGTTCATGTCATGTGTTTATGAGGTGACGGTACTTCATTAGACCCCTTGGTGTGGTTGTTTATGTCATGTGTTTATGAGGTGACGGTACGTCATTAGACCCCTTGGTGTGGTTGTTGTATTATGTGCAATGATGTCTTCCCTTTGTATTTAGGGTTTCTTCCTGCAGGCTGAAACCTTGACAGTCAAACAGTGGTGCTCAACATTTTTTCATGTCATGGACCCCCAGAATTAACTGTATTTGGCTGCAGACCCCCATCTGAAAATATGTAGTTCCAGGGACCCCCCCCCCCCCAAGAAGCAAAGCTTTTGAGTTAAAAATGTTCGCTCTGAAAGAATACATATTCAAAGATTTGAGGCACATTTTCACGAGGAAAAAAAATAGCAGATCTACAAGCTTGCGCCGCACTACGAGCTTCTAGATCTGCTATTTTTTCAATAGCTAAAGTATGACATTATGCTTAAAACACCAAAAGGGGTTCCCGTCCTGAATGGATTGATCATTTTATCCATAAGTATACGTTGGCTATTCAAAAATGCTCGATCTACAAGCTGACAGCGTGCACCACCTTATGAAATAAAATACATTCTTTATTTTGACTTGTCAGCAGTTAAACGCATCACTAGCAACTTGCAATCCCATCATATTTAATAGCCGTAAAGTTTGGAAAGACATCAATCACTCTCCCCCGTTCTCTCCTGTGGCATAGTACTTCCCCCAACCATAACACCTTCAAACCCTGGTTATATATGATGCCAGGCATCAAATAAATTAATCACTTTCTTTCTTTTAAAGACGAGACTTGTACACTATTCCCTTCGACACATTTGTTTTGATTCTTTCAAGTTGAGTGCATGCATGGATGGTCCAATCTAAGCAAACAATTTTGTGGAACCGGCTTAAACCGCCTGAAGCACGACTTACTTTTAAGAAAGGCTGTAAACTTGAAGTCTAGATCGATCTCTGAGTTTTTATACCAGCCAATACTGAAAACACTAAGAAGAAATTGGCACTCCAGATAACTGCAGAAGACTTGTTTTATATACTGTATATGTGTGCTAAAATACAATCCCCTGCTATATAAACCATGCCGCAAGATATCCCAATATCCCATAAAATGATCATGTCTTTTAATGTCTTTTCTGAGGTCAGAGGTACCAAAACTAGTATACCAAATCGGAAGCGGGACTTGCATCTGTATGCTGTATGCAGCAGTGCTGTGTCATCATTTTGGCACTCGGTTGTAAATGCAGTGTCACCTTGCTCGGGGGTTTCTGTTCCACATCCCCATTGCCTATGTCTTTTTGGCACTGGCGGGGGGACCGACACCAGGAAGCAATAAATTGACGTAGCTTTTCTAGCAGCATATTACTGTACAGAAATAAAATCTGCTTCCATGAGCCTGGTGAGAGAGAGAGAGAGATTCTAACATGCCGAAAGAATCTGCAAGGGTAGAACACGTCCAATTTACTTCCAACGTTTTTATGGAAATAATTATGGAGCATTCCACGAGTGAAGGCAATACACAAAATACAGTTAAAACACTGCAACAAAACTGGTGTTTAGCCTACCCGAGGGGAGGGGTGTGTGTGTGTGTGTGTGTGTGTGTGTGTGTGTGTGTGTATGTGTGTGTGTGTGTGTGTGCATGCACACGTGCGTGCACACGTGCGTGCGCGTGTGTCAGAGAGATTGTCATTGTACATAGAGAAATAGATTAATTAATAAAAACGTGTTTGATGATGGCAAGTGTATTTCTTTTTAGTCTATAGCCTACTGATAAATAAAGTGAATCTTTTATTAATAATTAACACATACTTTTAAACAAACTAAAGTCATTACTGCACATCCAATCATGATTAATCTTCAATTAATATAAGTTTAATTAATAAAAACGTGTTTGATGATGGCACAAGTGTATTTCTTTTTAGGCTATAGCCTACTGATAAATAAAGTGAATCTTTTATTAATAATGAACACATACTTTTAAATAAACTAAAGTCATTACTGCACATCCAATCATGATTAATATTCAATTAATATAACTTTGGTGCCAAATACAAAACTCTAATCTATGAATGCGTTACTTGTGACCCCAACTTCAATCAGCACCGAGACCCATGATGTCTTTGTACAAGTATTGGTGAAATGCATATCTTATGAAATAAACAGGTTGTCACTGATGGTTATACCGTATTCTACAAAAAGTTAAAATAAGGAAATCTCTGCCCGACAGCAACGATATACTGTATCATGCACGCGAGATCCAAACATATCCAAATTGGAGTGAGATGTTGAGGGGCCTCCATACAGCATGCCTCCAAAACCACTTTCACCTCTGTCCATAGGGGGTGCCACAAACGCTTGCACCATCTATCGTCAAACTGGATTTCCGGAAACTTCACTTCCGGACACTTCACTTCCGGACACTTCACTGCCGGAAACTTCACTTCCGGGCACTTCACTTCCGGGCACTTCACCTCCGGGCACTTCACTTCCGGGAACTTCACTTCCGGCAACTTCACTTCCGGGCACTTCACTTCCAGGCACTTCACTTCCGGAAACTTCACCTCCGGGCACTTCACTTTCGGGAACTTCACTTCCGGACACTTCACTTCCGGACACTTCCTCGTTAGACGGTGCATGGTGGACAGGTTGACAACAGGGGCAGTCATCTCCACAGTCTTCTTCTGCTTTATTTTTGTCCTCTTCATCTAAGCATATGTCACCCATTTCGTCATCCTGTTTTTTCCTCTCTATTGCCTGGGTATTGTGAGTTGTCTTGATGAGTGACAGGTGTGTTGTGAGTTCCGAATACCTTTTTTGAACATCTGCACTAAACTTCTTAATTCTTCTTAGATGGTCCTTGAGTTGGTCATATTCTGCCTGCATTTGCTTCTCCTTCTCGTAGCTCTCGTGCATCAACGTCCGGTGCTCGGCCTTCATATTCTTTTCCTTAATTTTCCACTCCTCTCTGTGCTTATCCCAGATTACGTGTTTCTGTTCCAAAGTGTCCGTGGCGGCTTTGAGCTCTACCTCCTTCTCTACATAGGTCACTTTGATGGACAGGATCGCTTCGTCCTTTTCAGAAAGACGCTCTTGCATGGCGCCGATCTCATCTTGAGTCTTCGACAGAGTCTCCTTGAAGTCCGTGTTGTCTTCCTCCTTCTCGTTCAGAGTCTCTTTGAGGACGTCAACCTCCACCCTGAGGGCCCTGACCTGTGCCTGTGCCTCAGCCACGTTCGCTTCATAAGCGATCATCTCTTCCTCCTTCTCCGCCACGGTCTCTCTGAGGGTGGCGTTCTCTTTACTGAGAGTGATGCTCGCGTCCTCATTCTCTGCCAGAAACTTTTCTTGGGCGTCTGCCTCTTCTTCCGCCTTAGCCAATTTCTGTCTGAGCCTTTTGAGCTTCTCCGAGTCTTTCTCCAAGATCTTGATCTTTTCCTCTGCGATGTAAAGCTCCTGAACCAATTCCTCCTTTGCTTTAGCCAGTTGCTCTTTAAATTTTGCCCGCATTTCCTGTTTCTCGTCCTTGTAGGTCCGCTTCATGTCGGTCAGGTCTTCTTCCATTTGTGATCTCTCATCTTGGATAGATTGCTTCATGTCGGACATCTTTTCCTTCATCTCCGATTTCTTTTCGTCGAAGGTGACTTCTTGAGCGAGCAGCTGCTCTTGCATCATGGTTTTCTCCTCGTCCCACTCCTGCAGCTTCCCGGTCAATTCTAATAACAGCTTTGCTTTCTCCTCATCCCAGAACACGGGGGGAGGGCCAGTGTCCTCCTCGTACAACTCGGCATCCTCCTTCGATCGTTTCGTTTTGGCCTTCTCGGGCTCCGCAGGCACCTCTTGCGTTTCCTCTTCTTCCGGGACCTCCGGCTCCACAGGTGGCTCCTCCGGCTCCGGTGTTTCCTGCGCCGGTTCGCTGGGAGGCTCCGGCGCAATCTCCGCGGGGCTCTGGGCGACTGACGGGGTGTCCCAGCACGTGTCCTCATATTGGGGCACCGGCTTCCTCAACAGCACCTCCTCCTGGTACCGTCTGTATATGTCGTTGTCGAGTCTTTTCATCATCCGGCCCGCTCGAAGCGGCCTGGGAGCCATGGTCGACAGGATATTTAGCAGCCGCTGGTTTTCCGAGTCTATACGATGGACTTCGTTATTCGTAAAGGAGTAGTTTCTCCTGTAAGCACTCCCATAGTCCACGGCAAAAGAATGTTCCGCCGTTTGCTTTTCATAGTCCATGTAACGGACCGGTTCACTGGTAAAGTCAATTTTCCTGTGTGCACTGCCATTGTTCAAACCTGAAGAATGTTCCATCATTATTTTGTCGTAGTCAATACGACGGACTTCACCATTGGCAAAATAGTCGTTTTTCCTGTATGGACTCGCATTGTTCACGCCTAAATAACTTTCCTTCATTTGCTTTTCACAACAACCTCTACAACGGACTTCGGTGGTTATAGAGTCATTCTTCTTGCATGCACTTCCACTATTCACGCCCAAAGAATGTTCCTTTATTTGCTTTTCGGAACAGTTATTACAACGGATTTCATTGGTGACAGGCGGAGGACCCACAACCCCCACACCTATAGACTGTTCCATCACTTGCAAAACTTCTAAACAATGAAATATAAACTACAAATTGTATTCTGTATCACGACTACGTGTGTCTTCTGATCCCGTCTGTAAACATGAAGAAGCGTTCTGGTCGACGTCATTATATATATACATATACAGGCACTGCAAAACATTGCCCAAATATGGACTCCCTTGGCTTCCCTGTGAGGTTAGGTTAGGGGTTGGGGTAGGGTAGGTACTATAGGTATACAGTCAGACATGTGTTCCCTGTGAGGTTAGGTTAGGGGTTGGGGTAGGTTATAGGTACTAGTCTAGGTAGGTATACAGTCAGACATGTGTTCCCTGTGAGGTTAGGTTAGGGGTTGCGGTAGGGTAGGTACTAGTCTAGGTAGGTATACAGTCAGACATGCGTTACAAGTTGAGCCAGCTGGTCACAAGCTTGCAGCCTTTCCGGCAATTTTCCAACGGTTCCTTTCATATGTTCCGGGGCGATGAGCAGCTGGTGGGCAGTGCCGTCAAAAGTGCCGGTTTTCCAGACGTGTACATCTTTGACTATAGTGCTATTTGTAGAAGTAAGGACAGATGGAGGAATGTATACAGTGCTCAACATGAAAACATTTGCACGACACGTGCAATATAAAATATTAATATCATCCATATTATCTAGCAATACTATGTCTATTCTGGGGGGAATATGCACGTTGCTCTGCGAGCTTGTATTTTTGGTTAAGAGCTTTGGCGTTGACAGAAAAAAGCAGCCCGAGAAATGCAGGCACAGGTGTGAAAAATGGGTTACAAAATCGTGGGATAAAAAAAATATATATATATAAAAAAATAAATGCGGCACTAGCCACTCCTATGCATGGCTTTGTGTGTATGTGTGTCTGTCCGTTTGAGCGCGGAATGTGCTCAGCTGATTGGCTGAGCACGGAATGTGATGTATGATGATAAGAGCACCGCTCACTTAACACGCGTGTGATTTTTGAGCGGCGTAAGCCCCTCCTATATACAGCTTTTGTCCCCACACGTCTCAATATTTGCCATCGACATTGAAAGGAGGAATTATGTCAAATGTGGCCAAATATTTTAACGTCCTTTTTGGACACATAATTGAAAGAAAAGTCTCGCGAGAACAACAACAACAACAACAACAACAACATACATTTGCATTGATGTCCGTGTTTGGTTTGTCTATTCTGTCCACCGATAGCCCTTATCAGATGAAATATGATGTCCACACTGTTTGTACGCATTGGTTCAATCAATTTGTGAGTTATCTGACTGAAATAAAATTAATGACGAAATGGTAGAGCTTTTGAGTAAATTATAACTACATTGGATCCATTGGACCACCGGCTCCTTTTTTCCCCTCTCCCATCTCCTGAAAAGTAACACTTTTGGAGCATATACATTTTCCAGCCGACCAGACTGTTGCCTCTCGCAATTTTCAAATGCTTCCAATCATACAGTCTGGAGCAACAGAAGCTCTATCATGACTCACAAGCAAGCAATAAAGTGGAAGTAATAATATTTTTGCTTGGATTTCGGGAGGTGTATAGTTCCAGACTCTATAGAGCTATATTCGAAGATTGTGGAATAGTTGTCTGGCTATAAGCGAGACTTAAGCCGAAGGTGACATTGATATATATTTGTTGTGTGTGTGTGTGCAGGAGCGATGCCGGTGCCAGAGCAGCCTGCGGAGCAGGAGAAGGGTGCCACGGTGCCCCCAGCGATGGCAGCCTCCAACGGAGACGGGTCTGAGACGGAGACGGCCTCCGCCATCCTGGCCTCTGTCAAAGAGCAGGTAAGGCCTTCTCTTCCTGTGGTGGGAGAGGGGTAATGTCATGTATCTCTCAAACCACCAGATGTCGTGTGATTCTGCTATAGGGGGCGGTCATATAGCAGAATGGGCAGAGAGAACCAGAAGGTCACAAGTTGGATTCCCGTCCCATGCAGCCCGCAGCTATGATGCGTTGAGGTGTCCAGGAGTGAGACTCTTAACCCTGCAGCCTTTGTTCAATAGTTTTGATGGTTTTTGCCTTTCACAACCATGTAGTACTATGCTAGATCCAGACCAGAATCTGTCGGTTCGGAGTTAGACACATTTACCATTTATTGCAATGACATTGCATTCAGTTCGGCGGTGCGACTGCTCCTGTGATTCTACAGAGAACCTGCGCAAGCATGGCATAATCTGAGATCATGTTAAACAGTGCATCGGTGTGTCCGCATATTGTTTTCTGTTTCCTGTGTACGCTATTTGTGTAAAATGCATATACTTGAGTCTGAATATTCCACTTGAAGGTCTGTTATTGACTCGGTAAAGCTTCTTCCACTGCCTCGGTTGCATGATAATCTCATTTTCCACAAAAAGCTATAATAGCGTGCTCCTTAATACCACCTTTGCAGCCATCATCTGCGTGAAGCTCAAGCTGAATTTCCCGAATAAGGACTATACGGTACATTGGCGTTGCCACAGTGTTAGTTTCCGGTATAGCCCCAACACACCCTGTGTGACCCTCTCTTATCTCTCTTTCTCTCCTGTCTGGCACCTCTGGCCTCCATTTGTCTCTCTGTGGCTGTGCTTTGTACCGGGGCTTCTTTGTTGTATGGCCGTACAAAAAAAGAATAGAACAAGTCAAGCCAATGATGGATGGGTGTGGAAAGGGGGGAAGCCTAATGGAGGACAAATGTTTGAGATTATAGGGTGAAGAGGGAGAGAGGGGGGGGGGAGAGCTGAAGCCAAGTAGGCGTAATTGGAAAAGTCATTAAAACCAAAGGCAATTACTCAATGGGAAGCACTCGGAGGTATAGCGACCGTGCTCTTAACCCATTCTGACCTGAGATCAGATTCATACGGGGTTTCCACTGGACACACACTGGTCTGATTAGCCCATTCTGACCTGAGATCAGATTCAAAAAATGTCAGTCGTTCTTCGATTTTTCAAAAATAGCAGACCTACAAGCTCGTAGCGCGCCACTCGGTGGCGCGCTATGAGCTTGTAGATCTGCTATTTTTCAATAGCTAAAGCACGACATGATGCTAACACGAAAAGGGGTCCCGTTCAGAATGGGTTAAAGTAATGATGGGCATTGGGGCAGTATGTGACATGTTACATGTGATCCCAGGTGAGACGGGGGATTTGACTTCAAATCGTTTTTTCAAACCTTTTCTGCTGTTTCAAATGTTGTGCTCACTGAGGAAGTACAGTATAAGGTACTGTATAGGAGAGGAGGAGGCAGATATGTGTAGGACATTACCGGTTCATATTGGAAGGTTGTCCCCCACAGGGGCTCTGCACAGAGAGAGAGAGAGAGAGAGAGAGAGAGAGAGGCTCTGCGCGCTATGGGTTTGATTAATGTAACTCTACATGCCTGAGTGGGTGGCAGTCACACTTTCAATCGATAGCCTTGGAAAGTCTGTGTGTGTGTGTGTGTGTGTGTGTGTGTGTGTGTGTGGGTCTGCTCTGCACACGTCTGTGTGGGGAACGAAAGCACGTCTGCAATAAAAGTCACTTTACTTCTTTGTGCAACTCTTGCTTTTATACTTCAAAGAATGTCCCCCCCCCCCCCCCCCCCCGTCCCAATTTCAAGATCTAAACACCCACTCGGAGTTCATGTGCACGTACTGTAGTGTTTGCCTCTCCTGAAAAGGCATTTTGAGTCACAAAGTCTGGTGAATAGTATGGGCTCCAGTTCACACTAATTGCACTGGGCCACTTGTGTTTTGGCCTTGGACCTCATGGTCCTTTGTGTAATAAAACACTGTTTAATTTCACGTTCAGCCATCATGTCGGCATGCCATTCAGAGACTCAGGCATGTCATTTAGATTTAACCCATTCTAAACGGGAACCCCTTTTGGTGTTAGCATCATGTTATGCTTTAGCTATTGAAAAAATAGCAGATCTACAAGCTCATAGCGCGCCACCGAGTGGCGCGCTACGAGCTTGTAGGTCTGCTATTTTTTGAAAAATCGAAGAACGACTGACATTTTTTTAGAATCTGATCTCAGGTCAGAATGGGGTTAATCAGACCAGTGTGTGCCCAGTGGGAAACCTCGTATGAATCTGATCTCAGGTCAGAATGGGTTAAGTTCGTCGGCGGGGGCTCAAAATGTGTCACCGCACTTTAGTGGCACAGAGTATTCCGTTTACCCTCACCTGGTGAAGGACAAACGCTGATGGCAATTCTTCAGCAGATGCTTTTCCCTCCCCCTCTGTTTACCGACCATGCATTCATGAAAGAATGTCATTCCATCTGTGCGCGTGCTCGTGCGTGTGTGTGTGTGTGTGTGTGTGTGTGTGTGTGTGTGTGTGTGTGTGTGTGTGTGTGTGTGTGTGTGTGTGTGTGTGTGTGTGTGTGTGTGTGTGTGTGTGTGTGTGTGTGTGTGTGTGTGTGTGTGTGTGTGTGTGTGTGTGCGCATGTGCGTGTGTGTGTGTGTGCGCATGTGCGTGCGTGCGTGCGTGCGCAGGGCCAGATGCAGCAAAGCCAGAGGAGCGGAAGATTTTACAAGCTTGTAGATCTGCTATTCCTTTCTGAGAAAGTGATTACCCCATTCTGGACGGGAACCCCTTTTGGTGTTTTAACTAAGCATTATATGTTATACTTTATAGCTATTGAAAAATAGCAGATCCACAAGCTCATACCGCGCCACCGAGTGGCGCGCTACGAGCTTGCAGGTCTGCTATTTTTGAAATATCGTGAAAATGAGGCACAAATCTTTGAATATATATTCTTTCGGAAGCCTTTTTTTTTATTTCGACGTCAGGCCTAAATGGGTTAAGTGTGTCTTTTATGAATATTGAAACAATGAAAGCATTAACCAAAAACATATATTATACTAAATAATAACTATACATTGAAATTAATCCAATGGAGTCAACGACTCATTTCCTGAAACGAACCATTTTATTCATGCAAGGTTTCTACTTTCTATACCTAACGGCTCATATAGCGACAATACTTTTGTCGTCATTCCAGCAAACGGCTGCTAAGCCTCGTATGTCATTACCTGTGGATTCAAGCACTGCAGGTGTAGAGGACTGAGGCCTCAGGCTTACCCTTTAAAGGCCAACTGTATGACACCCACCATTCATACAAGGCCTATTTTCTGCTCTAGTCTGTGTTTTTGGGTCCGACTTTTGAAGATGCGTTTGGAACGCTGCTTCAACGTCAAAGCAGGCCACAGCTGAAAGGTTATCTCAGTACTTTAGCTGCGTGGTGGCGGTTTTTCAAGTTTATTAAAGCACCTGCAGCTTTTAAGGAGGTTCAGTTTCCTTGGCATTTTGTCTCTTTCTTTCTTTTTAAATGGGTGACGTCTTTTTTTGTTGTTGCTTTTTACCTTTTTCGTTTTCCTTGACTCCATCCTTGACCTCTCCACTTCCGTTTCATTTCTGTATGTATCTCTGAGTTATTTTTCCCCGTTGCATTTTAATCACACGTGCAGGCTCTGTGCCAAATGAGTCACCACGCAGGCCAAGGCCACACCGGGAGATTCTGGACTTATTCCAGATGTCCAATCTGCACCTAATTCACCGGTTCCCAACCCGTGCAGCCGAGGGTGTCGCAAGGTCGCCCACAAATAATTGGCAATTATTTTGATACTAAAAAGGGATATGTGTGTATATAAGAAGAACTTAAAGTATACTATGTTTGTTCCATTGATCCGGGGAGGGAGAGGGAGAGGGAGAGATTGTGTCAGTGGTTCTGAAAGATGCATGCAATAAGACATTTAAGGCACAAGCGACCTTCTGTTTTTGCTAGTTTGTGTTGTGTGCTGACCATAGAGTAATAAAAGGATAGAGACCGAACCGGAGCGTTGGCCCCGCCCCCCCCGCGCTATTCATTTCAATAGAAGTTTCTCAGTGGCGTTTTGAAGCACCCGGAAGACTGCCCGGAAGTACAACTCAATGGCTCGAGCGAGCGGAAGTTTAGCCTATAGCCTAGCCGACACGCATGTGACGTCATTAACGTCCGTCCACCTCCGTGAAAGTGCTGCAATTGCACATTTCGCCAGTAGGTATAGTGGCAGCTTCAATGTTGGTTGTTAGCCTTACTGGAGGCTTGGTGCCAACACTGTATAGTATAGGCTATGGCAGAGTAAAAGGCATTACTTTACAACAACAACAAAGAGAAAACTATGCCAGTGTAAAACATATATGGGAAGACATGGAGATACAGGGTTTCTGCCCGACAGCACTGTCAGCAGGGCCACTTACACAACACCACTGTATGACTTCTCATGAATAATTCATATACACTACAGTATACACACACAGTGGCACGCACGCAGGCACGCACGCAGGCACGCACACAGGCACGAAGGCAGGCAGGCATGCACACAATCAACACACACACACACACACACACACACACACACACACACACACACCATTATGCATGGTTTCATGATCTTTTCAACTAGGTATATTTGCCTTATCAGCACATCTTGAATACAGGACATTATTCTTTACTGTGGCCAGGTGTGTGTGTGTGTGTGTGTGTGTGTGTGTGTGTGTGTGTGTGTGTGTGTGTGTGTGTGTGTGTGTGTGTGTGTGTGTGTGTGTGTGTGTGTGTGTGTGTGTGTGTGTGTGTGTGTGTGTGTGTGTGTGTGACTGTGCTATTTTCAGCCGCAGACATTTTCATGCCTAAAGATTTTACACAGTACTCTCAAGTACTGTGTGCGTGTGTGTGTGCGTGCGCACGCGCGCGGTGCAGCATGCTGCTCCAGTAACCCAGCAGGGCCTCTCCCCGTGCGGCTCATTAACATGCCTAACACCTTACTCCACTGTGGCCATCCCCGAGGAGGACAGGGAGCATATCTACCACTTACAATACACCATCTGTCCTCCTGTGTGTGTGTGTGTGTGTGTGTGTGTGTGTGTGTGTGTGTGTGTGTATGTGTGTGTGCATTCTGACAGGTACTGTACACACTTTCCTTAGGAAAGCGTGCATTGACAATTGCCGGCTTCCCTCTCCCGAACACAGAACACAAATTAGCCCTTGGCTAAATCCCACCTCTAAAAAGCCAATCCAAAATAGTTTAGCAACTGTTGCTATGCAGGTCAAGCTTTGCCACCTCATAGCTGTCAATGTTATTATTTTGCATGGCTGTGTCCTTTGTTTTTTTGCGCAGTGCTGGGTGTGTCAGTCGTATAACTTTCTCGACGCTAAGCCGTCGCGTATGTTATTATACACGGCTTGGCGTCGAGAAAGTTACACGACTGACACACCCAGGTGATGGCAATAATGCTAATTGTATTCTTACCGGTATAGTGCAGCATGAAAACTCCTGTCGGGTGGTCGTTAAAAGTTGTTTTCTCCCTCTGTCATTTCCTCGTATGTCATTCAAATTTTGTCCAGGCCTGGTTGACTAGATTTAGAAGACATTTTGATGCTCTTCCTATACTGAAACAATCAATTATTTATATGGAGAAATCCAGTCATTTATAACATAACATGCATCTCTATGGTGGAGAAGGACAGGTTTTTCTCCCAACTGATTAGCATTGCTAATTCTAATGCTTTGCAATCTGAATAGAATTAACATATAAAACCTTGGCCCTTTTCTCACCGACCATGTTCTGTTCCTGACAATCTACTGAATTGCCAATGGCAGGACATCTGTAATGCTGTATGCATGCATACACAGTGCATATCGACCCCGTGGCGTTCCAATACGTTAAAGTACAGTTTGTCCGGGGGGGTGCAGGGTAAGTAAAATGCATTGGCAGTTGCAGCTTGCCCTAAGGGGGGTTAATAGGTTTTTATGTCAACATTGGTTGCACTCCCACGCACACACACACCTAGAGTCATGCAAATGTGCTGTACACTCAGTAGCATACACAAACAGTAGCTTGTTGTATTGTCACGTTTTATAGACTGCCACATGTTTGCGTCATCGTGTATTCATTTGCCTATAACATTCCATTTGGCATTATCAGCAGCATGGCCTCTCACGCCTCATTCTAGACTACGTCCGTTTCTAGCAGTGGTGGAAGGTTCCTATAACGACAGTGGGTGTGCCCACCTGCCCCGCAACCTACCTTTAGGTAGGCTAGGATTGCGTGGGGGGACACACGATGACGAGGCAGATTTATTAATTAATTTCCCCCAGATGGTCTAACAATGTCATGATTTGACCAATGTATTATACCAATCTCGTACACCAATTGCTCACGAAAGCAAGATCCTTGACCCAATTACAGCCACTGCATCTTATACCTTTTTAATGAAAGTAAAAGTATAGTCTGAGGAAAAGGAACGGTTCTGTTCACCAGGACACACATATTTGATACTGAGATGGCTCTGTGAGTCAAGTCAGCGTGGAGATTACCCGGCGGGGGTTGCTGACCCTCCGCTCCCTCCCGGCTCATGGTTCTTTACTGGCCGACGGTATACATATAGCCTCTCCGCTGACCGTGTCAGTGTAGTGTTGCTGTAGCCCTGGTCCAGTGCTTACAGAGTGCTTTAAGCTTACAGCTGTAAGCACTGGACCAGGGCTATAGTGTTGCTGCAGGAGTGCGAATGAACCGTGCGGCGACTGCGGTCACTGGAACAAAGCCACCGTATTAGCGTTTGAATACCTGTTCTGTGAACACCGTAAAGGTGTGTGCAAAATGAACAGGGGGAGGGGAGCTTCAGCCTTCAGTCAGTGGGTGCTTTTTGGCTTACTATTGTGTCAGTGGGTGCTCTTAAGCCCTCAAGCACTCCCGGAGTTGACGCCGTTGGTTTCTAGACTTAACGTAACACCCTGTCTGCCTCTGATTGGCCTGCCCCCTCCTACTAGTATACTGGTAAGAGCTAGTAGGTACAGGCGGGACACCCATTAGCCCAGCCAACTCGCTAGCATAATGGTCTAATCACAAGACTACGGATCCCACTGCCTGGGTTCGAATCCTGCTCCCGTCACTATTTTCCCAACAACCGCAGACCAGTTTTTATTTGCCGATAAAGTATAGTTTTACACCACGGCGGAGTAAAACTATACTTTAGCAATATGGAGTAAACACATTTATTCCATATTGCTCTGCTTTGTCTATCGCTAAATGTGTGTATTCTCTTTGTTCATGTCAAGGTGCAGGTTTGTCTACAATGTGTTAAAATATAATGTCCATGTATTTGCCAGAGATGAAGGTTCCCCTTAAAAAAACCTCCTTTATCCACAAGACATTTCATGTGCTTGCTAAATAGTCACCGTATCGATTTGAAATCATTGGATCGTATCATATCTTATCGCCATAATGAACCAATGTCGTCCATGTATCGTCAACCATGCATTGTGATACGTATGGTATCGCTGTTAGAATGTATCGTAAGGGCCGATTCATACTCCTATTTTAGAGCCGAATGAAAGTCGGTTCGGCTCTGTAGAGCCTACAATGTGACGTCATTTGAGGTTCGGGGGGGGGGGGGGGTACTGTCCTAAAGATGGCTCTTCGGTGCAACTGAAAATTTCTGACGAGCCGAAATCATTTTGGCACTACTGCGCCGAAACAGCGGTAAAATTGGAGTATGAATCGGCCCCCTACACACCTATAGTCACAACACACACATGCAGGCTTGGGAGGAATTATTTGGCACAGCAACGAAACTGTGGAGAAAAATGTCCAAAAAAAGAGTGTGTGTGTGTGTGTGTGTGTGTGTGTGTGTGTGTGTGTGTGTGTGTGTGTGTGTGTGTGTGATATGTGACACAACTCCCACTAGTATCCATATATAATTTATAAAAGTGGTGCCACCGGTACAACTGTAGCCATTGAAGTCTCTCCGGCTATATCTTTCATTGCGTTGCATCATGTCTCAACCTGCCTCATTAGAAGAGTTACACGGTGTCTTTTCAGACTTTAGACTTTATTATCCCATTCTGACCTGAGATCAGATTCATAAGAGGTTTCCACTGGACACACACTGGTCTGATTAACCCATTCTGACCCGAGATCAGATTCTAAAAATGTCAGTCGTTCTTCGATTTTTCAAAAATAGCAGACCTACAAGCTCGTAGCGCGCCACTCGGTGGTGCGCTATGAGCTTGTAGATCTGCTATTTTTCAATAGCTAAAGCATAACATGATGCTGACACCAAAATGGGTTCCCGTTCAGAATGGGTTAAAGCCCTTCAGGGGAAAAATTCCTTTCCACTGTGCAACACTATACAACAGCACATCATAGCAGCCAACACTGACTACACCGCCACCAACAACACGATGACAGACAGGCAGTTCACACTTGTAACTACATACTAGATTAGTTTTTACTTCACCGGAGTATTTCCAATTATCAATATTATATGTATCATAATATGGGTTATACCAGTAATGGTGATATTTATATAATTGTCTAATTGTTGCGGTGGACATTTTATACTTTGCCGCAGTGACTTGTGTATGATTGCGGCGGAAATTATTTATGAGTGATTGTAGTGGTGATTTGTGTATAATCGCGGTGGTGACTGTTTATGAATATTGCAGTGGTGTTTGTGTACAATCGGCAGAATGTAGTTTATTTTTAATAGAGCAGCTATTTTAATAGAGAGTATGACTTCAATGTATGAGACCCGGGTACTCGGGGACAACACACACCCGTTACACCGCCAATACCATCTTTTACCATCAGGGCAACGGTACATGGTACCCTCTCTGCAAGCTAGGGCCTCAAGATCGTTTTTTCCTATAAGCATATAGGACTTATGAACAAGCAGGCCCCATCTCAGTTCATTTGTTTATCCAGTTCCGTGCATAAAGTGTGATGTGATGCCTCCTGGAACTATGACTGGTGGCCTTCTGTTGGCATCGTTTCTTTATTGTCTATGTACTGTGTGATCTGTTTGTTTGCATTATGTTTTATGTACAGTATATCCTGATGACTGCTGTGCACAAAACAAATTTCCGAAAAGGACAAACAAAGTATCTATCTATCTATCTGTCAAGAAAATAGCAGATCTATCCACAAGCTCACAGTGAGTACATCGCCTATATTGTCACAATACTGTTGCCTCTTTCTCATAATATTTGACAATATGGACAATGTTTGACCAGTTTTTTATAGCATAGTTTGTTGATTACTTTGTGATGTGGTCTTTTACTTTTTGAGCCTTTGAGGTATTATAAAAGTCCTTAAATTGTAACCCCCCAATCAGGTTGAGATCCACTGCTTTAGTGAGCAGTCAGAGGGTGATATTAGGTGACTCTGCTTAGTATTCGGCGGAGCGAGCCTTATTGAGCCCCATGTGACAACTGGGACTCCATGGCTAACCTGGAACACATTGAATCGCTATTCGTGCGGCAGCTGCATCCATGCAGCCTTTGAACGTGGCTGTGACTTTTTACATGGCGCCCTGCGGTGCTTAGAAAGTACACTCCTTATTTTTATGTTACATTTTTCGCTGTGGATTTTGTGCATTTGTGGAGCCAAATAGCTTTGTTTGTAAGTGAGGGTCCTTGGTGTGAATTGTGGAGAAAAGTTGAAGTTGGATGTCTTTGTTTCATATGCTCTTTATTTGTGTTGGCTGTGGATTTTGTGGATTTGTGGAGCCAAATACATATTTATTGACATCTAAAATAGCATTATAGCGCCACCAGGAGGCCTTTTTTTGTGCAAAGCAACACATGTATTACTGCTGTACATTTTGTCCAACCGTCACAAACGTTCCTGACCTGGTGGAGGGAGACCTATGCTCTGAGGCGCACCTAATATCGTCTCGACTAAACGCCCAGCCCGATAATAGTATCAACATTGACTTTGCGAGACAGATCATAATACAGTGACATATTTAACTTGCGTGCTAGCTATAGGCCGTGTGCCACATCTGTGGATGAAGAAGTGTCACTCAGTGTTACACACCAGTGCACGCCTTTTCCTCCTCTAATGCTTCATTTATATTCCGTCACAAGCCAAAAATAGCAAATCTTCAATCCCATGACGCCTCACGGCGCACGGCGCGGCACCCATTCAGGTCTCTGTGTTGTGTCTGACTGGCAACCAGTGCGTGTTGAAAATCTCCCAATACTGTGTGTGCATTTTAACACGCTTTATGTTGTGTCTGACACCGGTGCACGTTGAAAATCAAATCTCCAAATGGGTGCATTTGGTTTACCGGTATGTTGTGTCTGACAGTGCTGACGTTGATAGCTCCATATATGTGCAATTGACTCCATATAATGTGCATTTGACTTCATATAATGTGCATTGGCTTCATATTATGTGCATGTGATTCCGTCCACCGGCCGACCCATCCACCTACTGTACGTAATAGGCATTTTTAATATAGTTTATGTTCACCACACATAGCTCAAAGCAGCAAGTATATGTATAGGTATGAGGTTAGACATAAGGTGCGAGTGGGTCATAGCATAGGTCTATTTTCAAAAAAAGCCGAAATGTAAATGGGGTTGAAGTGGTATGTTTTGTAATAATAATAATAATCACAAACTATAACGTAATAGAGCGCCGAAGTCCTGACGTCACTCGCTCATCCCCTGGTTCCGCCTGGTTCACGGAGAAAAAAAAAAATCTATGGAGAATAACATTGGGGCCATCTTAAAATCGTCTCATAATAAGCATTGTGGTCCAAAAATAAACAAGCTGTTATTGTCAGGGGAGGTGTCTCTGTATCGTTTGCGACAGTCGGTCACTCATTATATGATACTAAAATGTAACTAATTCAGTAGCGGTAACAATAGCGTTTTCTCTCAGTCATCCATAATGAGAGAAGCGGCCCGGGATGACATGTTTATTTTTCAAACACAGTTCTTATATGAGGCGATCTAAAAAATCCCTGTGGATTTGTGCCCTCTATACCGATATTGACATCAGACGTCGGTGCTCTATGGATCGGTTTGTTTTTCCACGCCACCTCAGGAGACCTGGCTCAGATCCTTTTGCGAGACTGCATGCCCTTTGTTGACGTCGACCCCCAGGCGGGGGTTTGAACCCACAACCTTCCGCATGAAAGCCATGCGCTCTAACCAACTACACTATCGGGCGTCCGTATATAAAATCTATAACGTGGGAAGGTTTTCAAATAATTGCAGTGGGAGTAAAAGTATACTATTCGCCTCTCCTAAAATGTCCTTATCCATTGTTCCTGAAGGAGGACTTTGTCTCTCTTCGCTTTTTTTTTGGAGTGGGGGTGACGAGGGGAGAGGATGACTAATCTTCTTCGTCTGATTCTTCAAGCCTATAAAGTAATGAGGTGGGAAACAAATGAGCCGAGCTATCAGACGGCGCGGCGAGTCGCTCGGGAACGCCCCGCGGCGAACGCCGCCATAATTGGCGTGAAGGATTAAAGTCACGTGACGTGGTAGCCAGCCTCGTAACTGGCTCAGATAATTAAATCTGATGAGGTCACTGCAGATCGCGGAGCAATGTTGTTCAGTGACTTCGGGGCAGGGAGGGGGGGGGGCGGAGAAGAGAGGGGGGGCTTTTTCATTTTGAGGACTTTCCTCAAGGTGTAGCAGACCGACATTTTTAACCGCAAAACAAAGACAAAATGAAATATAGAGATACAAGGTTTTGGCCCGACAGCGACGGTGTGCATTTAGCCAATAATGGCAATTACTTTCCTCGGGGGGCGGGGGAAAGGGCAAGGAGATCTCTTTAACTTTGAGTCACGCTATATTCAGCCCAGCAGCAGTGTGTGTGTGAGTATAGCCATTTAAATGCCATGATGTCAGTAGTTGCCATCGTTGTCTTTAATATGATGTGATGTATTTTATAGATGATCTCACCTCTAATCTGCACCTCTAATCGTCTGGGTGGGCATGAAAATGGCATTTCACACACGCACGCACGCACGCACTCAGGCACGCGCGCGCGTGTGCGCGGAAGGGAGAGCAAGACGCGCGTGGGCCGTGCGTGAATGTGTGTGTGTGTGTGTGTGTGTGTGTGTGTGTGGATAGTGCCTGCTCTCACCACAGCTATAAGAGCACATTGAAATGTACAAAACAAAACAAAAAACTATGTTTTTGAGTGGTCCAACCACTCCAGGGAACAGCAATGTCCGTGTTCACCTATGTACCTATGTGGCCATGAGCACCAGTATATGACTATGAGTACCAGTAGGGGCGCTGTTGTGCCAGAAACAGAGAGAGATATAGTATTAGTGCTGCACTGTTGCCTGCTAATGAGAGAGAGAGAGAGAGAGATGCACCACTCAGTTCACACGGGTGTGATTTTAAATAAATGGAAAGCTCTTGTGGGGATGAAGACTCGAATAATAACAGTATTCCAGTCATTTGGATTCCATTGAAGCCAGCATGGATTCTTTTTAGATTTTTATTTTATTTTTCTGCCTTTATTGATAGGTTGAAAGTAGACTGACAGGAAATGGGGAGAGAGATGAAGACAACATTCCCCACTCGCGCCGTTCACAACATGAGTACGTTGGCACCCAGAGGTTCTCCTCCATGTCTCCCACGTTCATAAAATGGTTCTGGACTGGCACGGATGGAAAAGGCAGAGGCGTACAGTGAGAGTATACAACCACGTTGTGGTATTTCAGTGCAGTTTACTGGCCCTTTAGGCAACAAAAAACGAATGCAACTTGCTTTAAGAATACGTTGTTGCTGTCAGATGGAAAGCTCATGCTCAAACTACTCAAAACCTTCAACCCGTCCCTTTTGTTGAATTATTTCAAAACCATTTTAAAATAGTGAAAATAGCTGACCTACGAGCTTGACCTTGTATTGTAGATCTGCTATTCACTGCGAGACAGTCGTGTGATGAAGTATAGAGCAGACACGTGAATTCATCCAAAAGCTAAACATGGAAAATTGAGATACAAGGCTTCTGCCCGACGGCAACAAAGTATAAAGTACGTGGGCGCGTGTATCTGTCTCTCCATGTGTCTGTGACCTGATGATATCTCTCTCTCTCTCTCTCTCTCTCTCTCTCTCTCTCTCAGAGGTGTGTGTTCACCTCTGTGGACATGCTGTCCGTTGCCATAGGGCTGACGGCGCTGATTTGCAGACTGGTATTATTTATTAGCTGCGTGTCAGGGTCAGAGCGGGGGAAGGGCTGGGTGTCAGGGCCATTCTGTTGACAACATCACCCACCTCCATGTCGAGTCAATCGAATAATATGGCTCGCCGGTGGAAACCAGTGAGGTTGTCTCCGTGTTTATTTAGGAGCGGTGTGGCACACCTACCTCTCCAATGACTGGCCGTGTGTGTCCCTATGTATATATGTCTGTTTGGAGTAGGAGAAGCTGCAATACCGCTGGGTGACCTACCTTCAAGTGGCGCTGTTGAGCTTCACGCCGCACACTATAACTATTACTATAGCACAGAACAGTAGAGTACAGTATACAGTACAGACTACAGTACAGTAACTACCACAATACAAGTATCGTTGCACCGCTCAGTTCACATGGGTGTGAGTTGTTTTTACTCCAGATGCATAAGGAGCCGTTTTAGCCTGATTTGGAAAATCCAGAACGTTCTTATATAGCTTTAGATTGTGATATGCACGTTTACACTTATTCTAAAAAGAAAGACAGTCACTACTCATTGGATTAAATTGGTAGTTAAAGAGACGAATAGACGGGGAGAGTCCTGTTACTGAATAAACACTATATATAGCAAGGAGTAGAATGAGAATATAGAGCTATTTAAGCTATTATATATATATATATATATACATATACCTTCAACTACAGTACATGCACTTAGCTACTTTAGTAGTATAGCTCTCATTTATGTGAACAGAATCTGAAGGAGGTCAATGAACGCAAAGGCAAACTTTCCCCAGGAAAAGAAAAAGGGAAAAAAAAGTAATACGGGCTGGAGAAAACTCCAGCCGGCTGATAAATATGAGAGCCCTTCTTCGTCCCCCTCCATATACTCCTCCTTAATGGCCTCCTTCCATCTTTGGAGTAATCTTTCCATTTTCTCATTGCTCAGATCGATAGGGACTGGAAGGAGAATGAAAGGCCTATTTCCTCTCTCAATAGGGATAAAGCTTACCCCGTCTCATGTTTTCTAACCCATTGTGGGCGGGAGCCACTTTTGGGTGTTTGAAGAATTATGTTGTACTTTAGCTGTTGAAAAAAAAAATTGCGGATCTACAAGCTCGTATGGCGTGGCACCGAGTGCCGCACTACGAGCTTGTAGGTCTGCTATTTATTTTTTTTATCGTGAAAATGTGGCCCAAAGGTTTGAATATATTCTTTACATTTTTTAACTCGAATCTTTGCTTCTGGTGGAACAACATGGGGGTCGGCGGGCAATTACATATATATTTTGGGGGTCCTTCTTGACATGAAAATGTTTGAGAACGACTGACACATAGAAACATGTGTTTTTTCTGAAAACTGTCAGGATTCAGAAGACATTTTGGTAGAATCGTCCTCAGGGTCTAAATGGCCTAATCATGTCAGCCAGACTGGAGAGAAGAGGCCTCGGATGAAGTGGCAATGAGGATAAGAAACAGGTCAATCTTTGAATCACCGGAACACAGACCTTCCGTATTTTTTTGTCGTCAAATTATAGCACTTCGACCGAAAGAGCCCCTCGCTGTCGGAGGACACAAACACGTAAACTACGGTGTACTGTTGGCTGTCGGAAAAAAGAGTGTGAACCTTGTATGTCCGAGAGCGTTATAGTGTTCAGGAGATGGAATACAATTAAGAACCCTGCTGTGTTCCAATGGCTCCCGTGTGGTTATAGTCAGTGGTAGAAGTACAGAATTGAAAATGTACTTGAGTACAAAAGTATCGGCATCAAAATGTACTTAAAGTAAAAGTACTCATATTGCAGAATGTCCCACTTCACAAGTTCAAAATGTGTACAAAGTCTATTGAAAAAGCCGATCTCACAATGCGTTGCGTTGCGACGCATTGTCAGCTTGTAGATCGGCTATTTTCAAATGGCCAAAATGTATAGGCTTGAAGTGGTTAATGTATGTTTTCTAATCAAAATGAAAATCGCCAAAGTAACTAGTTAACTAACGTTTTCAAATAATTGTAGTGGAGTAAAAGTAAAAATGTTGCCTCTGAGATGTAGTGGAGTAGAAGTAAAAGTACTGCACATTGGAAATACTCAAGTAAAGTACAAATTCCTCAAAATTTTACTTAAGTAAAAGTACTTAGTTACTTTCCACCACTGGTTATAGTTTTAGTCTCAAGCTCTTTATACTTTTCTTTCGTACAAAGCCCATAGATAGACATAACCACACATAACCACTTTCTCTTTCACTTACAAACAAGGTTAGTGAGATCTAGGCAGTCAACGGGGCATTGTGATTCATTAATTTCCGCAGTCAAGCCAATTAATTTACAAACGAAACAAAAGACGGTACATTTACGATATGGAGATGTGAGATTTCTGCAACGACGATATCCTCAGCGCGTAGCAATGTTAAAAGGAGAGTGCACCCAAACGGCTACAGTAATATAGTAATATAGCCCACACCAACTGAGGACAAGACCATTTCAACAGTCTGTTGTTGGTACTGTGTAGGACATTTGAGCCCTGGGCCCTCAGCCCTATAGTACGAAACCCTTTGTTTGTGTAACTAGTCCCTACCTGTTCGAAGATAGATCGTATAGCCTATTCTTGATACATGCACTTTGAGGCAGGTGGTCCGCGGACCCCCACGTGGTCCACGAAGCAAGCAAAGCACTGTCTCTGCCTCTCTGTCTCTGTCAATATCAGCTCGTTAGCATCAATAGCTAACATCCTGTCGGTGTGACACGCACGCACGCACACACGCACGCACACACACACATGCGCACGACCTGTCGCTTCTCATAGAGCTGCTAATACTTCTGTGGGGCGCAGCTGTGAGTGTTACGCATCCCTGTGTGACGTTGTGAGATTCCGTGACCTGTATATATTATGGAGGTAACTAAATTCGATAGGCAACAAAAACTGTGGTGTAACGCAACGTATCCGGATGTTTGTATAGTCAACGTATTACAGGCATTTTACTTACTTTTTTGTGAGGGGGGTATTTATATGCAAATATCCTGGCCAATAGGCATTGTAAGACTAAACGATATAGGACCCAATGATGATGTTTAGGTGAAAAAAGAACAGGAAAACATCATGATTTATACAATTGTTTTGACAGAATCCTCAAGCCCCCCGTGCTGCTCCATTAACTATATATAGCCTCCATACAAAAGAACAAAAGTCGCTAATTAAGGGGTTTTTCCCAAACTGAATTCAATGTTTGTCTCGTTCTCAAATTCAAGCAACGTCTAAATGTCTTATTTAGTATGCAGCAGATTTATAATGCCGTTGATTGATTGATTGCTTGCTTGCTTGCTGGGGGGTGGGGGGGATTTATAAACAATGTTTCTCTCCTGTCTGCAACAGCGGCATGTCCTCTGGCGTGTGAAGCCCACACTTAACCCATTCTGACCTGAGATCAGATTCATACGAGGTTTCCACTAGGACACACACTGGTCTGATTAACCCCATTCTGACCTGAGATCAGATTAAAAAAATATCAGTCGTTCTTTGATTTTTCAAAAATAGCAGACCTACACGCTCGTAGCGCGCCACTCGGTGGCGCGCTATGAGCTTGTAGATCTGCTATTTTTCAAAAGCTAAAGCATGACCTGATGCTAATACCAAAAATGGGTTCCCGCCCAGAATTGGTTAACAAGTATCTTGGCCTGTAAGCAAAGGGCTCTGACAGACCGTGTTGGATTAATCAATGGCGTCCTCACACACGGCCATGCATCTTCTTTTTTTCTCCTGGAACTATAGCATTCCTGCAGCCTCAGGCAGGCTGCTGCAACATCATGATGATGATGGCAGATTACTGTAGCGCCACTCAGCTAAACGTATGGCCGGGGCCCTGGAGAGTATATGCATGTATATATCCCACCCTCATGCATTACTGTGTGTATACTAGTGCCAAATAAGATATACTGTATATATAGTAGATGGATATAAGCCATCAAGGAAAGGCACTTTAACCACTGTCCCCCATTTTGACCTGAGATCAGATTAAAAAAAAAATTCTTCTACATCCTGACAGTTTCCTGAAAAAGCTATGTTTCTATGCCATGTGTACTTGTATGCGTAATGGCTGAGGGATGTATACTAGCTCAGGAGGTGTACTTGTATGCGTCATGGCTGAGGGATGTATACTAGCTCAGGAGGTGTACTTGTAGGTCATGGCTGAGGGATGTATACTAGCTCAGGAGGTGTACTTGTATACGTCATGGCTGAGGGATGTATACTATCTCCGGATGTGTACTTGTATGCGTCATGGCTGAGGGATGTATACTAGCTCAGGATGTGTACTTGTATACGTCATGGCTGAGGGATGTATACTAGCTCAGGAGGTGTACTTGTATACGTCATGGCTGAGGGATGTATACTAGCTCAGGAGGTGTACTTGTATACGTCATGGCTGAGGGATGTATACTAGCTCAGGAGGTGTACTTGTAGGTCATGGCTGAGGGATGTATACTATCTCAGGAGGTGTACTTGTAGGTCATGGCTGAGGGATGTATACTAGCTCAGGAGGTGTACTTGTAGGTCATGGCTGTTGGATGTATACTAGCTCAGGAGGTGTACTTGTAGGTCATGGCTGAGGGATGTATACTAGCTCAAGAGGTGCACTGCGTGCCATTAGTTCCAGGTGTGAGTGCTATAGTGGTGTGGAACCTACAGTACGGTGTGTGTGTGTGCATTACTATTCAAGCTCTTAATGCCACCTGCGAATAGGCCCGTTTAATATGCGAGTTCCTATTAGCATTCCGCTTAAGTAGTATAGCCATTGGCTATCTATCAATATTAGCGTTCAAATTATTGATGAGCGGAGTTCATTTGCATTCAGGAACCAGGCGCCTGCCAAGGCCGGGGCTCATTGGAATGCAGGTGGCAGCAGTGGTAGGGTTAATGAAACGCAGCTGTGTGGATCCGGGGGAGAGGGTTTGAAGGGAGTAACGGAACGGGAGCTCCTTGTAAACACACCTGATCCTCAAAGAGATACATTGTTTGCTTGACGAGCGGTTCAGGACCTCGCTCAAACGCGGAAACTTTTTGGAGATGCTTCGTTAGTGTGGGTGTAGGCAATGATGGAAGACGTACTATACGTTTAAGTCAAAGTGTCAAATCAGTGTTATAATTTTGTCGACTATTAGGGCATGTACTGTATTCTGCATATCCAGTTGTCCACAACCGGCAATCAAATCGACATGCCCATGCACGCACGCACGCACGCATGCGTCTCACATCAGGGTTGGAGTATTTCGCCGTATATTAAGCATTTTTTTGGTTTATGTGTGGATATTTTCAAGGTTCCCCGTGATTAAAAAGGCTCCAAAGCACTTCTGACACTCCATTACCCAGCATGCCCCAGGTGAGGCAGGGATTGTACATATTGATTTCGCGCCTCATTACACTGCCTGTCTTAACGACGCCATTGTTCTTCCTGGTTGTGTTTGCGGGGAACAAACTCCTCCTAGCTCGTTTAGACCTGAGGACGCAGCCGTGTCACCTCATGGCTTTTAATCACTTTAATCACTATTATTTTGAACTTTAGCTGTTGTAAAATAGCCAGACCTACAAGCTCATAGCGCGGCACCGAGTGCCGCGCTACGAGCTTGTAGGTCTGGCAATTTTTTTTTTTAATCGTGAAAACATGTGCAAATCTTTTGAATATATATGTTTTGAACTCATATCTTTGCCTCTGAGCGGCGTCCCTGGAACAACATGTTTTCAGATGGGGGTGGGGTGGGGGGGGGGGGGGGGGGGGTGGTGTCTGCGGCCAATTACAAATAATTCCTGGGGGTCCTTGACATGAAATGGTTTGAGAACCACTGATATAAAAACATTTCTTTCAGAAAACTGTCATGATTTAGACGGAATTGTCTAGAATTTGGTCTCGGGTCTCAATGGGCTAGGTGACCATGCAGGCCCGTTGGACACCCAGCAGGTAATGAACACATTAACCCATTCAGACCTGAGGCCGGATTCTACACAAATGCCTTCTAAATCCCAACAGTTTTCTGAAAAAACCCTATGTTTCTTTGTCAGTTGGTTCTCAACCCTTTGCATGTCAAGGACCCCCAGAATTATCTGTATTTGGCCGCCCCATATGAAAATATCTTGCTCCATGGGGATCCCCCCCCAGAAGCAAAGATTTGAGTTAAAAAAAACGTTCGCTGTGAAAGAATATATATTCAAAGATCTGCGGCACATTTTCACGATTTTTCAAAAAATGGCAGATCTACAAGCTCGTAGCGCGGCACTCGGTGCCGCGCTATGAGCTTGTAGATCTGCTATTTTCCAACGGCTGAAGTTCAAGATGATGGTCAAAGTCATGCGTTCCCGTCCTAGATGGTTTAATAAAGGTCCCGCTGGCTCGTGGAGAGAGTCTGGGGCACGAGAACGCTGCCAAGTATTGAACAACTATACTGCACACTTTTTTTGACCCAGTTTTCACTATGGCAAGGTTATTAGAGTTTAGAGGGTGGTTTCATTAGTTTGTATTTGATTTATTTACTTTGTTTGGGTTTTAATTAGATTTTTGCCCCTTATTTTTTACAAGCGGGACTTTCTAGATTAGTTTAGCTTTTAGTATTTGAAAAGCATACACACACACGCGCGCACACACACGTGCGCACACACACACACGCACACACACACACACACACACACACACACACAAACACACACACACAGTACATGTTTTGAGGAAACGAGTAAGAATAATAATACCCAGTGATTCCATAGTAGATTACGCCTGTTCTATGTGTATAAATCAATCAAAGTATCGTATAAGTGAATAATTAAGCCTCGACAAAACGTGTTTTCCAGTCAAAATGGAAACAGACAGACACAGACAGACAGACAGACAGACAGACAGACAGACAGACAGACAGACAGACAGACAGACATTACAGTATTATGGTGCTATGCGGTCTGTTCCAGTATATATATAGATAGACAGCCTGTATTCAGGACAGGGCCTGACCTCCAGACAGTCATCAGTCAGTCTGGTCTGCAGCTGGTGTACGGTGGTGGTGGGTTGGAAGTAACTACTGATGAGAGATGGACTCTGTCTGGACGGCTGCCACTGAAACTTGGACCCCGCTCCGTCTTTCTGTATACCATTTATCCATCGGCCCGGCCCGGCCTCACCAAGTCCTCACATCACATCTAAAAAGCTCATCCTCCCTCCCTCCCTGTGTGTGTGTCTGTGTACCATCTAGTTCTGCCTCTCTCCCTCTCTCTCTCTCTCTCTCTCTCTCTGTCTCTCTCTCTGTCTCTCTCAGCTGTGCAGAAGCTTTGCAGCAGTGTGTTGGCAGCCGCACATATACATGATGTTGGGTCAGCTTCAAGGGGGAGCCGACTGGCTGATGTCGGACTAAATGGCGAACGGCACTTGCACACCGCCGGCGTGCCAATGTGCACACTATGACACGTGCACTCATTACAGCCACACGTGCATGTAACGCACACACACACACACACCACACCCTCAAACATGGGAGCTTGTCTTCGGGGGCCAACCTTCAATGAAATTAACAGCTTATGCAGGGCAAAACCTTCAATTGAATGAACAGCTTATGCAGGGCCAGCGACGCACCCAGTAATAGCTTTTAAATGAGAGGCGAACGGTGTCCGGGTATAGGGCCCAGTCTCACAGGTCTGACTGTCGCTATACGTTGACATTAATTTGTACCTCGCCCCAACACGTGGTGAGCTCGTAGATGGGCTGTTTCTGGTGAATGTTCTCCCCAGAATAGGTGTTTTGGGGTTCAAGCATAGACTGTAAAATATAAAGAATAGACAAAGCTTATGCGTTCTGATCACTCTTTCGGCTAATTTTAGTCCACCGTCTTGGATTCGACGATACTGAATGAAAACGCAGACATTAAAATAACGACATTAACATCAATTGCATAATTGCAGTATACGCATATTACGGGAATTGAAAGCAGACTTTGGTGGCCGAAAACAAAGTATTTAGCAAATGAAATAAACACGAAAAGGTCTGGTCAAACAAAGGTTATTCTGAAACAAAACAGTCATACCGTGAAGTTTTAGAACTGCAGCACTTTCATGTAATAGCAGAACATCAGCCATATAATGTCGTAACAATCACAGAGAAAATCCTCTCTACCCAAAATGCTAACGCGTAAGATCCAGTAACATTAACGTATACTGTATCTGGTTGTTGGAGTTTGAGTTACTGCGTCAATGTTTTCCCTCCCGCGAATGTCACGTGTGTTTTTACTGGTACTTCCTGGTCCCATAGTACGATCGTGAATCACTGCGGGAAAAAAATCTATTACGATATTTCACAACAATATTAACATTATAACAAAGACAACGATTTAAGTTAAAAAGAAGCAAGCTAGGAGGCACGGAGGCACAGTCGCTAGTGCTGTCGCCTCACAGCGAGAAGGTCCTGGCTTCGATTCCCGCTGCGGGGACGCTGTTGGCCGATGGGGGGCATGTGCTCTCCTCTGTGTCATCAGTGCCCATACCCGAGGTGGGGTTGGTGAAAGGGCCTTTCTGTGTGGAGTTTGCATGTTCTCCCCGTGTCCCCTAGGGTAGGTACCCTCACAAAAAACATGTAGTAATCCTGGTCTCTAAACAAAAAAAAATATTCAATTTAAAAAAGAAGCTAAATAGTTTTGGCTGGAATTGTTGGAAAGGTATGTGCAATGGCTCACGGCGAGAAGTAGTTAATTCTAGTTTCCAACAATTTTTTGGACACAGGATTTTAAAGTCCTAATTCACCAGGAGCCTGGTGGGCTTGTTCCCACGCTTAAATCAATTAATATAAGATATAAGTTATTGTTTTCTTTTTTCTGGAACTCTCTGTGCATTCTCTGAATGAATGGGGCATTCAGTCTGCGTTACCAAAGCCGGTGGAAAGGGGAGGTTAAAACGTGTCTGCCACCATTATGTGCCATACTTCCCGCAATGGCTTCATTTTCAAGATGGAAAGCGTGCCGCCCCGGGGTTCAAGTGCATGGTTAACACTTCCTCCCCCTCCTCCTCCTCCGTCTCTCATCGCGTTCTCTTTCAACGAGAAAAGCATTAACCGCCGCACCACTCTCTACTCAAGCTTGCGTGAAGAAGAAAAAAAACGAATAAAAAAATAATAAATATATATATACACACACACACACACACGCAGCCGTGGGCTTATAAGCCTCGGGGCTTTTAGCATCATCTAGCTGAATTGCTTGCAGCTGCCAGGAATACTGGGTACTGCTGCTCGACGGCGTGAGTGTTGCTTCTGGCAATTTGCAAGTGAATCAGGTGGGCTTGAATGCTGAGTGACACGCTGGCGCACTGCAGTCAGACCGTTAGGGGGGCCCTGCACAGTGAAACAGGATATAACGGAGAAAGAGTGTGTGTGTGTGTGTGTGTGTGTGTGTGTGTGTGTGCGCGCGTGCGTGTGTGTGTCTGGGTCACTTCCTTTCCTTCCTGTCGGCTGTTTACTTGCAAACAAAGACAGAAAGCCCTCTCCTGGATTACACTGTATTTATCCACACTCACAGGTTATACACACACACACATTCACATAAAGCAAGGAGTCTTGCGTTGTGTATATTGTATAGGCGCATGCACGCTCACGTGCACGCACAGTATACCGAAGTGCATGTGTGAACACGGCAACAAGGCTAAATTGTTGTCTAGGGACGCACTTTCGCACAGTGAGTGCACACACACGGTACCGGGATGCATGGCCGCCGGGCTAACCGATCCCATCCCTCACTGGCACAGTGGAGGACCATGCAGTACGCTGAAGGACACAGAGGAGAGAGAGAGGGAGAGAGAATACACTGTTTACAGCAAATGGCCTCGTTGCATAGAAATGCCGCTCAGGAGCAACTATAACTTGAATTCAATGACCTTTGAATAAGTTGCTATACTACTTGTCGGCGTCACAAATGTTTTCATACTAAGGTCACATTCTCACCTATAATACTTCGCTATAGACTCGATGCGAAGTTAAGTTGGGATTCTTGCATATTTAATGTGTTCAAATTATATACTCTGCCGTCGGGGACTGGACCTCTTTCTCTCTTTTTTTACCATTTTCTGGGTACTTCTTCCTCTTCTGTGTGCTCTCTCTCTCTCTCTCTCTTCTCTCCTGCCCCCATATTTCAATATGATTCACCCACTGTCATGAACTACAGTGTTTTATTACCCTCTCTCTCTCTCTCTCTCTCTCTCTCTCTCTCTCTCTCTCTCTCTCTCTCTCTCCGCAAGCACGGTTCCTTTGGGCATAGAGGCACAGACAGAAAAAGTCCCTGGCCTATACTCCCCACGCACAGACAGACAGACAAGACAGACAGAATATTCTGTATAGGCTACACTGCAGTGTTTCCTTAAGCAATTGATTAATGTACTCGTCCTCATTTCGACCACCCTGGGCAAGACCTTACCTAAGCGCAGTAAAGCTGTCTGGTGTGTGTGAAGGTCACCCAAGTGAATGCAAAAAACATTGAAATACTGAACCTGTGGACTTGGCGCCCTCTCTATACTGCTCTATGCTGTGGGCAGTGTGTCTGCGTGGAGGAGAAGGGTATCCTTGTGTGTGTGTGTGTGTGCACGTGTGAGTGCGCGTGTGCGTGTGTGCAATGACTGACTATGTGGCATGTTATGCAGCATTATCTCCCCAACACATGATGATATATCACCCCGTAGCCCGTAGTGTGTATACGCGGTTTTCACATCTCCATATGCTGCACACATGCAATGTATTTCATTTCTTCTTCCTCTGCTTCTTCAATTATCTCCACGGTCACATTCCGTATGATGTGTCACCGCCGGGGTGCTGCGACGCAACACACAGCGGCAGAGCCCCCCCCCCCCCCCTCCAGCCCCCCCCCCCACCCCCCCTCTGGCATTCTAAATAGATAAATTATCATCACACTCCTATCTGCGGTTGTCGACACTCGACAGCCCACTGTAAAGAGACTGGCTAATGAAGAATGGGCCTGCCACCCCGAGTTGTGTCGAGAAAGAAACAAGGGGCACATCTCTCCACGTCTCTCTCTCTCTCTCTCTCTCTCTCTCTCTCTCTCTCTCTCTCTCTCTCTCTCTCTCTCTCTCTCTCTCTCGTGTGTCAAGAAGTGCAAATTCTGTATTCTTCTGCACGACATCACGGAGGCAAATATTGCACTTGTCTTACTCCATGACAATTATTTGACGATGGCCTATTCCACTTGAAAATGGCAGCTCTATGTGAGCTGCGGAAAAAAACACGAGAATGAGTGACCTGCAGGGCCGACGCATGTCGGCTCATCTTACTCAGTCGCTATCAAAAGTCAAACGTTTTTACATTATATAAGTAAAACCGTTGAGTTCTAATATGCTATAACAACACAAGTAAAGGCCTGTATTCAATTGTTTTATTGAAGTACAATTATTAGCACACCATTTTTTTTTTTAAATAGCGAAGAGAACATAAAGAATGTATAAAGAATGTATATGTTTTGCAATAACAATGCCAAACGGAGAGGGGCATGCCGGCGCAGTCGGTATGGCGATGTCGCCTCACACAGCTAGAAGGTTCTGGGTTCCATTCCCGCTGGGGGACGCTGTGGGGCGTGTTCTCTCCTCCGCGTGCGTCATCAGTGCCCAGTATACCCGAGGCGGAGTTAATTGGCAAAATGGCCTTTTTTTTTTAATGGAGTTTACACGTTCTCTCCCCCCTGTGTCCCTATAAGGGCAGTGCGGGTTCCCAACTTGGGGACCCATCAGGGCTCCTTGAGGGAGTTCCAGCTAGGGGGTCCCCAGCTATAAATGATAGTTTGGAACCAAATGACAATGGACCCCTTTAATGGATCTGTATCTCTGAGAGTGTAAATGTTGAAAATGCTCTCTCTCTCTCTCTCTCTCTCTCTCTCTGTGTACTCATTACTCCATGGTCTTGCTCTCTCGACATCCTTCCATTTCTCTCTCTCTGCTTGTCATTCCCCCCCCCCACACACACACACACACACACACACACACACACACACACACACACACTTCTCCCTCCGTCCCCCGCACATCCCCCATGGGGCTTTGCGGCAGGCAGCGCCCGCAGAAGTGCATCTAACCGTCTCTAATGAGCTCCTCCTCGTCTCCAGTCCTCGTCACGCGCCTCTTAACTGCTAGGTTGTTGCTGTTGTTGTTGTTGTTTGTTTGTTTGTTGGTGGTGGCGGTGGTGTTGTTTACCGTGCCGGAATGTGGCGTTAAGTTGCCATGGTAATCGTCTCCTCTCGAGCGAGCGCGGCTGTCTTTTTATACTCCCTGTTTAAATCGTCGCTAATTTGTTCGGCCAGAAAGCTCGTATCTCCCTATATTTGAACTTGTTTGTTTTTCATGACTGAATGCCATACATCGTAGAAAAGTGTCTGTATGTCTCTCTTGTCTGTCTGTATTGTTTGTTTCTTCTTTTTTACATTGTGAAGGCGAAAAAATTGCTTTATCTCCGGCTGGAGGTTCGCTGCTCTAACAGTGTGTTTTAGTGAGTGACATCGCTGTAATAGGGTACGTGATTTACCATGTTTTAAGATAAAACCTACAATCCTGAAAATACCAGGGGTGAAGGAAAAAAAATGAATAATTAATCCCACAAGGGCTCAAGTGATAATATTCTCCCCTTTGGGATAATATTTCTGCCACCTACACTACAGTAAAGGAACGAGATGCAATTTCAAGAACGATTTAGACAGATTAAACAATGTGTCAGTATCAGAGACTGTTAAAAAATGCGAACAAAAGGAGTACCATTGGGTTCTCTCTCTGTCTCTCTCTGTCTCTCTCTCTGAGTTAGACTTCAATATATTAGCGCCCCTCACTTCACACGCGTGTCAACATGAGTTACACGTAAAACATACCTGGTTGTATACACAGGTTTAATGTTTGCCTTAGTTCAATGTTTGTTTTGTAAACGCCATTGACAATGAAGGGAAAATTTACGTCAAAATGTGCCTCATTACGTCATATTGTCTCTTTATTGTTAATGGCGTTCAATGTTTGTGTTTGCACCGTTTGTTTTACAACAACATCATCTGCTTTCCTACTCTTCTGATTGGTTGGTATGAACCAATCACCGAAGACTGCCGCTTTGACAAAGCCCATCCCATAAACTGCTGCCGTGGGGAATTTAGTTTCACTTCATTATTCAGACTGAAAGTCTGAATAATGAAGTGAAACTAAATTAAAATTCAGTGTTAGGCTAGTTCTGAACCATTGTTCTATATCCTAAGAAGGGTTTTAATTAAAATATTTTTGCTATAATTAATTTTGAGCTAAAATCCTAAATTACTCGGATGCTTTCCGAGTATTTGAGTACTTGAGTAAAATTTACATTTTTCATATTTTGAGTATTATTATAAAACATACCGTAACCAACTCGGCAGGAAACCAATCAAAGTTGACGATGACCTATGGTGTGCAGAACTGGGAACAATTCTCCACACCATTGATGAAGCACGTACAGCTCCTATTGGCTCATTTAGTTTTTCACAGCTTTTCACAGCAGATCTTCTCAACTTTGATTGGCTCCCTACCAAGTTTCCCAGATGCGTTGGATTGGAACTAATTGAGAGGTGTTTGTAGACACATTGATGGTGAAGAAAGCTATCGGCGAGCAATTATTTTCCAGATGTCTAAAACAGTTTTTTTTAAGTGATTATATTGTAATGGCAGCACTTATTTACCAGCATGCCACAGGTGCATCACATTAAGAATCGTTTCATTATTTGTGACTCATTCCAGGTTGTATTTGTCCAATAATTCCTGAGCCTTTTTTTTTGAGCATTCCTGAGCCTTTTTTTTTAATTGCTTAATAGTTTAATGCTTTGCTTCATATAGGCTCAGGCAAGCTGTTCCACAGCTTCACTCCGTGAACAGAAACACACATGCTCTTCAAAGTAGTTCCAACATCACCTATTTGTTTAAAGTTTAATTCCACCAAAGTCATTTGAACCACTTTGGCTCGTGCCTATACTGGCTGCATAAGCTCATGGTGCGTCACTTATATAGTGCCACGCTATGAGCTTGTACTGTAGTAGCTCATGTGTGTTTGTTTTTTTTTAATATCTTGAAAATGTGTGACATAAATACTTTATTTTTTTAACTCAAATCTTGGCTTCCGGAGGTCAGGGACAATACTCCACTCCACAGCAAAAATCCATCTCATTTTGGTCCGTCTCTGAATGAAGGACTGCTTTCTATATCGTCTCTGACAGACATCTCTTGTCAGTCCGCCTGTTGTTGTTGACCTGGCCCTGGCCTGAACACACACACACACACACACACACACACACTCTCTCTCTCTCTGTCTCTCTCCCTGCATCTGCATGTAGAACCGTGCGCACATACAACCTGCCGCAGCTGCCGGCGGGGAGATGTAGATTTATTATTCCTAACACCGTGTTGGTGGTTCTTGTTTTCGGGGGGGCGGCGTGCATCTGTATAATCTGCCCCCGGGAGGTTGAGGTTCTCGCTCTGCCCCCGGCCCGGGACCCCCTGGCTCGACCGACCGTCCCCCCCCCGTCCCCCCTCCCGTTGGGTTCAATGGCCGGGGCGCCCGGGTTGTCAGTGGTGCATACAATATTGAAAACTCGCCATGTTGAATCTCTTCCCCGGCATAGCAATGGACGTGGGACGAGGGAGAGGGAGAGGGAGAGGGAGAGATATGTGGGAATAAAACACTGTAGTTCATGACAGTGGATGGATCATAAGAAATATGGGGGCAGGAGAGAAGAGAGAGAGAGAGATAGAGGGCGCACAGAGGAGGAAGAAGTACCCATAAAAGGGCAAAAAAAATAAAAAGGCTCCCTCACAAAACAGATCTTGATCTCAATGGGAGTTTCACCTGTATATAAATAATGGTAAAGTATTGGCATCAAAATAAAGAAATTAAGTATATTGGTAACAAAATTAGACTTATAAGTGCTACTACTATATTGTACTAAAGAGAAAGGAGCAGTTAATGTATGTTGTTTTGTAATAATTGTCTATTAAATCTGCAAAGTAACCAATAACCACAGATTTAAAATAATTTGAAAGTGAACATTTTGCCACTGATATGTAGTAGTATTGTATATCGACGACTAAAGTGAATGTATACCTCAAAACTGCAGGCAGACAGACAGACAGACAGACAGACAGACAGAGGTGTAATGTGAAACTAAGACTTGTCAAGACTTTATACTTAAAACGTAACAGCTTTTTACTTGACACCTTCAGTTGCAAATCACTTTGCAGATTTAGATTACCATTGCAAATGTGGACATACTTTTAGTTATTTTATGTTGGTATACTGTAAGTATATATTTTTAATTCTGAGTACTTCTTCACAGAGGACATACAGTCAGAGAGGCAAGAATTTTAATGAGAGAAACAAGTCTCTTTGTATGGTTCTCTGGGGGGGGCGTCAGGGAGCCGGTGGAAGCCATCAGTGGAGGGACGCGGTGAGAGTGGAGAGAGACAATAGCCACTCAACCTTGCTGTGTGATCCCAGGCCAAAGCAATTCCAACAGGTGTGAACCTCCGTTGTTGCCAACGCCTTTGTTCCTGTCTTCAATGTCTAAGTGGAATGAGCATTGTTGATGAAATACAGACGGATGGGTGACAAAAAAAACAGTTTCCATGAGTTGTAGCAAACGCTTATGCTTCTGTATATAGGGCCTCACTCACACCTTTCGATCTACAACATTGACGCACGCTAGATGTAAGCAAGATGTAAGTGTCATGGCCTCCCCAATGCATTTCCAATGGAAGTCACATGGTTTGATACAACATTTTGGACTACAAGCTGTTGTATGGCTTTCAGCTGTGTTTCGACTGCCCCCCCCACACCCTCATACAACACAAATGTTGTGTCAAACCATGTGACTCCCATTGGAAATGCATTGCGAGCTTGCATCAGCTATACATCTCATACAACAAGCATACATCAGTCTGTTGTAAAGGTGTGAGTGAGGCCTTAGGGGGCTGCTTGGTGTAATTATGCTAGTGGTGGAAGGTAAGGACAATTTTGAGGTATTTGTACTTTTACCTTTTACAATACTTTCACTTCTACCCCACTGCATTTCGGAGGCAAATATTAAGTACTTTTACTCCACCACATTTATTTGAAAACTTTAGTTACTAGTTACTTTGTAGATTTGAAAATAGCCTATCTACAAGCTCTCAATGTGTCAACGATGTGACACATTGTGAGCTTGTACATCTGCTATTTTCAAAATATGTTTATACATTTTAAATTTTTAAATGGGACATACTGCAGTCCCGTGATGGGAGTTCTGCTCTGGTTTTGGTCAATATGAAGTAGTTGCGGTCATTTTGTGGGGGGCACTGGGGCCACTCAGTAAACGTAAATGAATTCACCATACTAACGTATTTGTATTGTTGACCTTCGAAATTATTAGCGCAACTTTGACCCCTCTATCACATGGAATTATTTTTTTGGGCGTAGTGATATGGACACAAAAAACATAGTTCTGTGTGATAGAGGGGTAAAAAATGAACGAAAGTTGCACTAATATTTTAGAAATAGGTCAACAATACAAATGACGTTAGTTTTGTGGATTCATTTATTTTTACTGCGTGGCACCCAGTGCCCCCCCCACAAAATGACGGGAACTACTTAATATGTCACCAAAACCAGAGCAGAACTCCCACCACGGGACTCGGGCAATCAATGAATACAGTTGCAGCCACAATAATAATGGCAAGTATTTCATAGAGCTTAAGTTAAAACAATCTGAACTATCCCTTTAAGTACTATCCCTTTAAGTACTGGGCCCACCATTGGGCCCAGTTACATAGATTTTAGATGAACATGACAAGGGGACAAAGCTCTATGACTGTGAAAAGTGGCTTCACTGGTGGCGTACAGATGGTAGGAGCCTCAGTCAAAAAGACTGCTCAATATGTTTCAGTAGCGACAACAGTCACTATAACGTGACCGCTGCCTTTCCAGTCTGCGGGAAAGACATCAGTAAATGGAAAGCGTTTGAAAAGTGCACGTTCAAAGACCCTGATGCTCATGCCACGAGTGTGATATTTCAAATGATTTGCATATTGTGTTTTAAACTTTTTAAGCACATTTTGAGGCTACAATGCTTGTCATGTGCAAATGAACTACGTTACACCTGACAGGGGAGAGTTTCCCTGGTTGGACGTAGCGCGCGGAAGGAACACGTTATTCCAACCAGTTCCTTTCCTCTCCATCAGGCGCCCCGGCTGGCCAGGAGGAGGCAGTTTAGGCCAGGGGGAGGCAGTTTAGTTTAGAGACCAGGATTACTGGATTACTATACTACTGTTTTTTGTGAGGGTACCTACCCTAGGGGACACGGGGAGGACATGCAAACTCCACACAGAAAGGCCCTTTCGCCAACCCCGCCTCGGGTATGGGCACTGATGAGGTAACACGCCGTCAGCACCCACAGCGTCCCGAGCGGGAATCGAACCCAGCATAGGACCTTCTAGCTGTGAGGCGACAGCACTATACCAACCGTGCCACCGTGCCCTGCCTTCCATTATGATTTGACTTGACTTGATGGGGTCTCTTCCAGGATGACAATGTCCCGTCCGCAGGGAACGAGGTGTCACTGAATAGACGGGACGGGTTTTGACGAGTATGAAAATGAATGTCGTGCCGTGGCCTTCACAGTCACCGCTTCTCCGCCCAGTCGAACACCTCGCGGGGAGGTTTGGGACCGACGTGTTAGAACTGTGTGTGTGTGTGTGTGCTCTCCACCATGCACCAAAACATCAGATGTGAGGGAACACCCTTTGTTAGATTGGTGTGCCGTAACGCCACAGTTAGACTTCCATTACAATCTATATGCCAAAAGGCACATCGAAGGCTTGTGGTGAAACATTACTAAGACATTCAACCACATGAACCCTTGCATCCTTATTCTGGGAATGTTATGAAATGCGAACATTGCCCAAAAAAGTATACGCAAATGTTTGCCGAAAGTCCACAAGCTCACAACGCGTCGCAGTGTGTTCCGTTGTGAGCTTGTAGATCGACTTTTTTCGGGCAAAGGCATTGGTTTAAAAGGAGTATAAACCCCTATATAAGAGAGGTATTGTTTTTTTTCCCCTCCTCTTTAATTTGACTCAAAATACAATTAGTCCCATTCTGGGTGGGAACCCCTTTTGGAGCTTTAAGCATGTTATACTTTATAACTACTATACTACTACTATACTGTTATACTTTAGCTATTGGAAAATAGCAGATCTACAAGCTCATACCGCGGCACCGAGTGCTGTGCTATGAGCTTGTATAGGTCTGCATATTTTTGAAAAATCTTGAAAATGTGGCGACGCGTTGTGAGCTTGTAGATCAGCTATTTTCAGCATGCAAAGTGTAAAATGACTCATACTGGATCTCTTGTTCATTGTCCCTTCCTAACACTTTAGCCTAGTTTTTATTTGTCGACGAAATTGTCATTGTATATTTAGTCTTAGTTTTAGTCATCGTAGCTTAGTTTTAATTTAGTTTCCATTTGTTTTTGTCAGTGAAAATGGGTAGTCGACGAACATTTTTCGTCTTAGTTTTAGTCGACGAAAACAACACTGCCTGGAACGATATATTTTCAGATCGAGGTCGGTGGCCAATGACATAATCATTTGTGGGGTCCTTGACATGAAATAGTTTGAGAACCGCTGACCTAGAAAAAGAGGTTTTTCAGAAAACTATCAGGATTCAAAAGACATTTTGTAGAATGGTCCACATGGTCTAAATGGGTCACTGTCTTGTCTTGTGCATCCTTCCAGGTAGCGCCCACGGCGTTGGGCTTGTTTCTGTGGGCTTTTCCCTGGAAGAGGCTCAAAAATGTGTACTCCGCGAAAAAAAACAACAGTTAATAACCTTCCGTTTATCCGTTGGACCAACCGATTTAATCCTATAATGTAGAAAAGTGCCAACGACGTTGCCAAAGCTAAACGAGAGAGGTTTCATCGCGCACGGCTGCCCAGAGTTAATCACTCAGTGTGTCAGGAGACCGTGTCAAATGAACGAAATGGACCTATAACATGCAGCCACCAACGCAGAGTGTGTGCCATTTACAAAATGGCAATTTAGGCATTCAGCAAACGCTCTTTATGCAGAGAATCAAATTCAGAGAGACAGTGTATTGCTTCAGTAATCTATAGGATCATTAATTAACCAAGGGGAGAAAAAGTGTGTGTGTGTGTGTGTGTGTGTGTGTGTGTGTGTGTGTGTGTGTAGACCTGGCCACTTGTTTCTGTTGCAAAACTGGCAACACAGCAAGAGAAAGAGGAACTTATGCACACACAAACGCAAAGACTTATGAGCTGTAATGGAAAACGTGGATAGGCCTAAACCTAACCTCAAAACACTGAACCAACCGGGGGAAAGAGTGGAAAGCGGATTCCACGTTCCCGGAGGGGACTCCTCAACAGCAGTGACATCACACAGAAACGTGTGTGTGTGTGGGGAGGAATTCATTTGATGAAGGCTGGCCGGATAGCCCAGACGTCTGTTTCTGTATGATGATGTAGAAAAGAAAAGAATAATAATTGAAGGTTACGCTTGGCACCGTGTGTGATCCACGACCCCAGCTGTTTTCGAGGAATTAATTGGCACAAGGATTACAATGGGGGCAAAATGAGGTTAACGCACTATATGCTCATTTTAGCAGTGACACTTGACGGCGGGTGTTTTTGCGCTGAACTCTCTTTAGTTATAAGTGTAGCTGTGGTGTTGTACAACTGGTTTTAAAGTGTAAAACAACGGCAGTCTCCTTGATAGTAGCATAATTCCAACAAGCTGTCAACTACAGCTGTGCTGTGCTACGCAGCTCTATCTCAGGGTCAAACATTTCCTCGTTAACGACTGTTTTTTTGCCTGACAGTTTTCGCTGTCAGGCAGAAACATTATTTTCACATATCGCTGCTGTCCGGAAGAAACCACCTAACTCCAACGACAAAAGCAATAGTGGCACATCAAAGTTGATGTTGTGACTTTATATATTGTCAATACATATATTGCATGAGAGGGGGGAGAGGTGTTGGAGTTGGAGTTGCAGACATTTCGAGGGTCCAATTGAGTTAAGGTTAAGGTTTTGTCCAAATCGGTTTTTTTACTACTTTCCATTGGTAATTTTTTTTGGAAAAAATCCAGCGTAGCGCTAGTTCATTGCGGCACGGAAAGCAGATGGTTATGATGGAACAAAGGTATCCTAATTATAACCACTTAAATTAGACCCGAATTGCAACTGTTCTACAACCAAATCTCTGTGCATGCTATACTTTTCAATAAATAAATAATTCAATCAATCAGACATGACCAATTGTGAGCTTGTAGAGGTGCTGTTTTAGCTGAATGTTCTACCCAGAATAGGGATGCAGAATTAGGGTGGTTTGAAGTAGTTTTAACCCATTTTGGTGTTAGCATCATGTCGTGCTTTAGCTATTGAAAAATAGCAGATCTACAAGCTCATAGCGCGCCACTCGGAAAAATCGAAGAGCGACTGACATAGAAGACATTTTTGGAATCTGATCTCAGGTCAAAATGGAAAACTGTCAGGATGTAGAAGACATTTTTAGAATCTGATCTCAGGTCAGAATGGGTTAAACCTTGATCTACGCCACATCTCTTTGCCTAAATAAAACAGGAGATCCAGACGATCGCATTGATGCATTCCATTGTGGCATGTTCTGCGCTTGTAGATTGGCTCTATATTTCCATTGCATGTCCTGTCCCCCCCCCCCCCTGCCAGAATAGGGGCATCAGGGTTCATGTAATTAACGGTATGTGTCATCGGCCAATCAGTCAATGATCATTTAGTCCGGGCCTCGGATTAGCTGTCATTGGCTCCTTGAACTCGTCCCAACAGCCAATTACGGCGCATCGAAGATGCAGGAAGATCAATGGCATCTGCCTTTCACCACGCAGCCAAGCACGGCGAGCACGTATACACATCCCTGCCCTGACACACACACACATACACACACATGTGCACACACACACACACACACACACACACACACACACACACACACACACACACATACTCACACCCCATTGACAAGCATTCCATGCACGCACACTGCATGCACACTGCAGGCTTTCATCGAGGTCTACAAGTACAAGGGCTGATATTTTCTCCTCGAACAGTGATCTGACAAAATAACTGACAGGGTCTGTCTAACACTCAGCAACCCCCAAACACCCTCCCCACCCCCCCCCAAACAAACCTCACCTCACCTCACTTTGCCTGTTCTTCTTCCCTCTCCACCCCCCCCTCCCCCACCCCCCCTCCCCTCCCCTCCCCACTCTCCACAATGCTCCACTGTTGTCGGGTTGGAAACCTCATATGTGTTAAAGATGGAGTGCCGTGAGGTTGTTTTTTTCCCTTTCTGTTTGTGTCTATGGCGTTGACAGATTCCCTGCGTGCGTAACCCGCTATATTCACGTCTTTTATTCCATTGTCTTTCCCTGCGTAATACGCTAAACCCCGCCATTTGTTTTATGTATAGTTTAATTTGCCGTTTTCTTTAATAACTTAAAATAAATAGCGGCTTTGTCGCATAAGACAAAAGGCCGGCGCTTTTTAATGACATATAACCTGAGTGCAAGGCAAAGTGAACGAAGGGGCGTATGGACGATCTTAGCCCCGTTTTGCTCTTTGTCTGTGATTCGGATCGCGGAAGTGGCTTATAGGGGGGGGGGGGGGGCAGCGGTGGCCGAACGGTTTGCGGAGCGGTCTTGATATCGGAAGGTCGCTAGTTCCTATATCCCCGGACCGGCACGTTAAAATTACCACCGTTGAAGTGCCCTTGAGCAAGGCATTGAACCCCTATACCATGAAATGTTCTATGAGCAGAACAAGTTCTTGAGCTTAGTCCAGTTACCCTGGGTAAATATAGTAACTTTGCTTTGCTTTTATGTGTCGGCTCAATACCAAATCATGGGACTATTTTCATCATAAGGAGGTTATACGACGCTTTGTATAATATGACACATTAGGGCACTAATTTTAGTAATTTATGACAGAAACTCATAAAAAAGCGGAAAAACATGGATTGGGAGATACATGGTTTCTGCCTGTCGGCAAAACAATAACTCTCTCCTCTTCTGACTGTCTCTTTATATGGCCCAGCCTGGGCTAATAGAAACACCCGTCGCCATTGCACACGCCACACATTCAAATAAGACCATAAAGCATGTTTTATCACGCGCTCCTCCAGGGGGAGAGGGCCCTGAGGGCTGTACGGAGACAGGGACAGGGACGGATGCAGACATGAGAAGAGGCTTTATTTCACAGATATAGCGCTATATTTGAGGGGAAGCGGCATGAGAATGACATAGGAAACTGCGAGGAGTGTGTGTGTGTGTGTGTGTGTGTGTGTGTGTGTGTGTGTGTGTGGACTGCATTGTTGGAAAGTAATTTATAACCACTAGGGACCTGCCATTATAAGCATGTCATATAATGTCAAAATATCGTCAAAGAAGTGCCACCATTTTTCCCATCCATCCATTCATCCTTCCATATTATTTAATATAACCGCTTATCTTTAGTCGGGTCACGGGGGCAACGGTTTCAGGCAGAGAGCTCCAGGCAGACCTTTCCTGAGCAACATTAGCCTTAATTCCCCCCATGGGGAGTCCCAGTGGGACATCTGTAGAGGACTGTATACCACCTAACCTCGCTCCTGCTTTTCCATTCTCCCGTCAGCACAAATCAACTGGTGGCTCACTCCTCCCACTCTGTGTGTGTGTGTGTGTGTGTGTGTGTGTGTGTGTGTGTGGACTGCCGGATCGGCTATTTCCAAAAGATATTTTTACACACTTGAAATGAGACATTCTGCATAATTTATACTTCAACTAGTTTTACTCAAGCACATTTTGAATTCCGGACATTTGTAACGGAGTAGTTCTACATTGCAGTATTGATACTTTTACTTAAAGGGGAGTACCAAAATCGTTTTCAACATTGAACTATATGTCATTAATATACCTTAGAGATGTTGTAGAAATGCAAGCCAAAGAGAACATGTCCGTGATGTCACTGATCACATGACCACAGGTTTTAGGACTCCACTTCTAGGCTACACACAGCAGGAGGGGACTTTTGTATTATTTCCACACAGCATCTCTAAGGTATACATTAACAGTTTGACTGCGGTGATTAAGCAATCGTGTTCCAAGATCTCCCTGCCTATAGTTTCCACTAACCTCTGAAGAGCCACTCCGCCGACTTGATCGATGCTTTAGAATGGTGTAATCGCTTGTCGTATAGTGTCGAAAGATATTCCAAAGTGGCGATCGACAACAACGGAGTGGAGAAGGAACGTGTGCGCGCCGCGCGGCACCGCCACCGTCGCAATGCATCTGGCCTCAATTTCCCAGAGTTCAATGTAACCTTTGAGCACCTTTGAGTAAACTTTCTCCTCCCACTGGTGCGCTGTGTTCTGACCCCGTGGGGGGGCCCCTGGTGCAGACGGAGATGAGAGCAGACTTCGTTGTGTGTCTGTCACATCAGCATGTGAGAGACCAAGTGGTTATAGTGTGGGACAGGTGTTGTCCGAAGTGCACGGGGCTGCTTGCCGGCGTGCAGTGCACCCCTCTGGGTGCCTCTAGGGCCGAGGCAGCTCAGATTCCCCGAGAGGTGCCCAAAAGGTAGATCGCGATCTACCAGTAGATCACAAAAGCCTGTGCAGGTATAGATCACATGACATGGCCCTGAAACATAATATAATTTAAATACTAAAAAATATATAATTTGGCATCTGACACTTGAATTAAGGTGACTTGATTGATTGACATAAAAAAATGAGCCTGTTAACCCACAACAGATTACTTTGTTTTCAAGAGTGTTGAGCACAAAGATCAGTATAGCATTAGAAAGTTACAGTACACACAAAAAACAAAACTATTTCCATTTCCCCCCTCTATATTTCCCATTCTAAGTGTGTTTGTCATGTTCTTTAAGCTATTTTCAGCAATGAGATATGTTTTGGTGGGTAGAACTGGTCGCTGGTCATATTGAAAGTAGCTCTCAAGTCAAAAAAAGTCTGGGCACCCCTGATCTAGGGGGTGGTGCGCAAAAAGAAAATTGCAACGGTGAATGTAATACATTACGCCATTGAGTTTGTAATTATTTCAAGCATGCGATTTAAAACATTTCAACTTCCATAAAAGGTTAATACAAAAAAAAAAAACACATACATGCATACGTTTTAGTACATCAATTATGCACTCCGGCTGCAATTTCAGTCATTTTAATCATGGTAATTTACTAATTTCACTTAATTGGACGTGGCTTACTTATGACAGCATTTTCCCCATCGTCTCTGAAGGTGGCTCTCTGCCAGTGAGCCTGTCCACGTGTCCTTGCCCGTGTGACATTTGCCTGATTGCTGAAGCTATTAAAATATATTTCCCTTGCCTTTATAGCCTTGCTGCAATGAATTGGATCTTTGTTTCAGTGTAGTTAAAGTTTGGCAAAAGGGCCTTTCTGTGTGGAGTTTGCATGTTCTCCCCGTGTCCCCTATAGGGTAGGTACCCTCACACAAAACATGCAGTAATCCTGGTCACTAAACTACCTCCCACTGGCCAACCGGGGCTCCTGATGGATGGGAAAGGAACTGCATGGTTGGAATAACGTGTTCCTTCCACGCGCTACGTCCAACCGGTGAAACTCCCCCCTGTCAGGTGAAAAGAAGCGGCTTGGACTCCTCATGCATTGAGGGTAGCATGAGGTCAGTCCGTTGCTCTCCCCAGGTATAGGCAGAGGGAGTGTAGAGCCCAGGATTACATTTAGATAGTTGACACATAGTAGTTCAACTTCTGTTAAATATGTTATATTTGCTGTGATTATTTGTGCATGTTTGATGCCTTCTGTGTGGCTATAAATGGGCTGTTTCTTTTCACTTTTCAACCTATCTTCATACAATCGTGGATTGGATTGGATACAAAAATAAATACAAAAGTATTATTGCCAGGGGGTGCATACTTAGTTTAGACTATAGTCATTGGTTAGACATGGGTTAAGGTTAGGTTTAGGTGTGCTGCCCCGTGGGAGGTTAGGTTTAGGGTGAGGGTTTGAGATAGGTTGTAGTTGTAGGACTAATGACTGGTCTAACCAATGACCCATTGCCAGAACGATGGCTTCCATTTTAGAATTGTCACTGTTAAGGAATACAAAGCCTGCAGTTTCTATTGGCTTGGATTCCCCATCGATGAAACAGCATTGACTGCAGTGAGAGAAAAGCCCAAGACAAATACCCCTTGTGGACAATAAAGTTCACTTTGACCCTGACCTTGTCCTTCATGATGTCACTGGAAGACAGGTTTCGGGTTAGGTTAGGGGATGCATCAGCCTGGTTGGGGATTTAAAAGGGGGTCCTTAAAAAGTCTGGGAACCTCTGGTGCATGACAGTTGGAGACTGCATATGTTTCTCTATGTCTCTATGGTTGTCTGTTTAGATGAGCACTCATGTGCACATGCAGAAATAATGTGTAACATTGTGCGTGCGTGCATGCATGCGTGCGTGCATGCGTGCATGTGTGTTCATATGTGCGTGTACTTAACAGTCTATTCCCATTTCACGGGGTGAACTTACTGTATAGCTACCCACAATATACTGCTCGAACGTGTCACTCCCAAACGGAATTGTTTGACATTTCACTCTTTCTCTCTTTTTCAATGGCGGTTATGGAATGTGCGTGTGTGTGTGTGTGTGTGTGTGTGTGTGGCGTAGTCGTGCACATGAAATGAAAAAAAAAAAAAATGAAAAAAAAAAAGTTCTATTGTGTTTCTGTGTACAGCATATGGAGACAGCGACTAAAAAATGTTCCATGTCTCTCTTCCTCTCTCTCTGTTTCTGTTCCTCCCTTACACACACACACACACACACACACACACACACGTGCACGCACACGCGGCTTAGCTCCTTTGTTTACATGTGGATAATCCCCAGAACAAAGTGTGAAGCGAGGAGAACCTTCTAGGGAGTAGCAGCTCAATCCACTGCAGCAGAGCAGCATCTGGACTCTGGCATACTGTAACTATACCATACTGTACAACACACTGTATATACAACATACTCTATAACATACTGTACATGGGCAACTGCAGGCGGCCCGGGGGGGGGCACATGCGGGGCCACAGCTGTTACACTTCCAAACATGCAAGCATGGCGATTGAAATACTTACTAGTCTAGATTCGTAGCTTTAACTTGTTCCGTCCGTCCGTCCGTCCGACGTGTCCACACGTCATAGGGATTCCAACCGACGCGTTCAATGGACGTGTGTACGCGTCCTATAGCGCATCCTCAACGATACCAGGCGAGAGAAGAACATAGTCCGACTCTCGGCCACCGCCATTGGCGCTCTTCACTCATATTATTAGCTTATACCGTTCACTTAGAAAGAATGCCTCGTCTCTCCTAAATCCAGGGCGCTCTCCGTGGCTTTGATCTGACGGATATACTAAGTGCTTCATTTCTGCTCCTCGTCCGCCCGCCTCTCCCTCAAAATATGAACGCTTTATTATGGAGCTTCTAGCGATATGATAAAACCGAGACCACGGTAAGCTATAGCAAAATATTTCTCCGGGTGAGGGGGGGGGGGGGGGGGGCATTTCTTTCCGGCACACCAGAGCTCCTGTTTTGAAGCAATCCCGGGAATGATTGTGTGTTCACCTATACCTGTATACTGAAGGACGTGGCATGGAGATGAGGCTGAGCAACAGAGACATTTCTGTCTGCAAAGATATAGCAATAGCAGAGGCAGGGAATTAAGGAGAAAACATCCATCCATCCACACGCACGCACACTGCATTGCCCCATCCCCCCCCATCCCCCCTCACCCCCTCTCCCCCTCACTCATTCCCATTAGGAAGATAATGCTAAAAGCCAAAGTGCTTTTTCACCGGCCCCACAATCTGATAAACGTGTCTCCTAAAAAAAAGCTGTTATTCGCACCTTGCAGCGCCGGCACTAACATGACACCCAAGAACCCACTGAGAGACTTCATCTACATTAGGTTACCTCACTCTTCATTTTATCTTGTGATGAAGGCAAAGGAGCGATTGGCTGTTACGCTCTGAGCCAGAATTTTGCAACCCATTTTTTCACCCAGTGTCAATTATCTAATGTAATCCTGGGCACTTATATACACTTCCTCTGCCAACCTGGGGGGGGGGCAGCGGATTGGCCTCATGCTTCCTTCTATGCATGAGGAGTCCAAGCTTCTTCTTTTCACCTGACAGGAGGGAGTTTCCCCGGCCGGACGTATAGCGCATGGAGCCATGCTTAAAGGGGAATTTCTCCCTAAACCTTTTTTTTACAAAAGTAAATTAATAATTATGTATATTGACCAAAAACTATATATTAAAATAAATGAAATAAAGATATAGGGGAGTTGAAGCAGCAGAGCTGCTCCTGGAGGGGTCTAACGTCAGCTCACGTAATAATAATAATAATAAAACTTTATTTGTATAGCACCTTTCATGGCATGAAATGTAGCTCAAAGTGCTTTACAGAGCAATGGAGAAAAAGGCAACATAAAAAAAACAAGCAGTAATGCAATACAGTGAGGACATGAATAAAAAAAAATAAAAGATCAATTCAAAGCAATGTTGTAGAAGTGGGTCTTGAGCTGTGCTTAAAAAATGTCTACAGAGGCTGCCTGACGAAGGTACAGTGGGAGCTTGTTCCATGCCGACGGCCCGTAAAAAATCTGCAGGTGTTGAACAAAAACATACGTATACAGGAATAAGGAAGGCAGTTGGTGCTGATGTGGTCTCATCTGCCACTGTCCATGGTGCTGATGTGGTCTCATAGTCCGCCACTGTCCATGGTGCTGATGTGGTCTCATAGTCTGCCACTGTCCATGGTGCTGATATGGTCTCATAGTCTGCCACTGTCCATGGTGCTGATGTGGTCTCATAGTCTGCCACTGTCCATGGTGCTGATATGGTCTCATAGTCTGCCACTGTCCATGGTGCTGATGTGGTCTCATAGTCCGCCACTGTCCATGGTGCTGATATGGTCTCATAACCTGCCACTGTCCATGGTGCTGATAAGGTCTCATAACCTGCCACTGTCCATGGTGCTGATAAGGTCTCATAACCTGCCACTGTCCATGGTGCTGATTTGGTCTCATAGGATGCCACTGTCCATGGTGCTGATGTGGTCTCATAGTCTGCCACTGTCCATGGTGCTGATGTGGTCTCATAACCTGCCACTGTCCATGGTGCTGATAAGGTCTCATAACCTGCCACTGTCCATGGTGCTGATAAGGTCTCATAGGATGCCACTGTCCATGGTGCTGATTTGGTCTCATAGGATGCCACTGTCCATGGTGCTGATATGGTCTCATAGTCTGCCACTGTCCATGGTGCTGATATGGTCTCATAGTCTGCCACTGTCCATGGTGCTGATATGGTCTCATAGTCTGCCACTGTCCATGGTGCTGATGTGGTCTCATAGTCTGCCATGCACTGTCCACTGATGCTTGCCATGGTACTAATAGTTGTCTGTGTTGCTGATGCTGTCTCCATAGCTGATGTTATGTTATGTCACTGATGCCGTTTGTATAGATCCGCGGCCAAACACAATTTGAGGGTACTTGACACGAAAACAAGTTTGAGACCATTGGTCCTGTAATTCCACTGGCCTGGTGTCATGCTGGAGCACAGGGGTGCCACCATTTACACATGGACAAAAACATATTTCTGTGGCAGGAAACACACACACACACACACACACACACACACACACACACATGCACGCATGCATGCATGCCACTCACACACGCGCATGAGCGCACGCACTCGCACAATTCAAATGGGACATTTCAATATGCCTATCAGCGACATCATTACCCATCAATCTCCCACCCACTCCATATATCAGCAGCCGACTCTCGCAGAGCAATAATCTTGGCAGTGCAGTGCTTCGGGAACGAGGGAAGTGCTCAGAATAAAATGGATTTATTGTGACGCCTTATGGTTTTCATCTCTTATTGTTTTCTATCATTTTTTTTCCTTCTTCCCGAGGAGCTTATATATAGCCTCCTCACTGGCGTATGCTACGTTGGGAAAAAGGCTTGAGGTTAATATATTTTTTGAAAATGAAAGGAAAGACCGAGCCAGGGTGGCTTCAACTTAGGTTTCATTGTGCAAACGTGTGTGCGTCTGTGTGTGGGTGTGTGTGTGTGTGTGTGTGTGTGTGTGTGTGTGTGTGTGTGTGCGTATGTGTGTGTGCGCACATGTGTGCGTGTGCGCGTGTCAGTGTTTTCATGCCTAAGTTTAACCTTCCACACACTACAGTAGAGACACTGTATGCCCTATACCTGGTCATGCTGCATCTTGAGATCTGCTACCTTTGCTGTTTTTGAGTGGTGCTAGCCACTCCTATATACAGCAATGTGTGTCCCAGGCTGTGTGTCTGAGCACGGGAATAGCATATTTCCACCACCAAGTGTCACTGTTGTGCAGCCTAACACACCGCCAAGTGTCACTGTTGCGCACGCACGCGTGATATTCCCACCCACCAGAGACGATGTTCCGGTGTAGTCACCTGTATCTGCATTTGTATTTGTTCCTTTTGTGTAAATGTGTTAAATACCTATTGTATATTTACACATTATTTACACAAACATATTGTATGCATATATGAGGAGTAGTAGCATTTCTTTTAATTTTTTTCTTTGGCTTTTTGCCTTCATTGATAGTTACAGAGAAGACAGACAGGAAAGGAAGAGGGAGAGAGAGAGAGAAGGGGAGAGCATTTTGTATACAGTATATAGTTCCAGCTTTGTGCTTTAATTCGTCTCTTTCAAGGCATATTTTCTTACAATGCCTGCGATGCCCATGTACAGTGCACATGCATGTACCCATTGTACGAGTTATTGGATACAGTAGGATGACTTACGTTCTTTGCTCTATTGATTAATCTTAACCCATTTAGACCCGAGTTAAAAACATTCACTTTGAAAGAATATATATTCGAAGATTTGAGCCACATTTTTTACGATTTTTCAAAAATAGCAGACCCACAAGCTCGTAGCGCGGCACTCTGTGGCGCGCTATGAGCTCGTAGATCTGCTCTTTTTCAATAGCTAAATTATAACATAATGTTTAAAACACCAAAAGGAGTTCCCGCTCAAAAAGGGTTAATACCCACACTATCCCTGTGCACACAGGGATTAGATCAATTTCCGCCAATGCCTATACGCCTTCCGTCTTTTTTGATTTAGGGAGGATTTGAAGAATATAATTACCTTCTTCCCGTATAGATGGGTGAACTGGTGAGTAATGCCTTTTGTTCCAAAGGCTCAGCTATAGCCGTGCGACATTGATGGTTTTTAATTGAGAAATGTGAATCCCTAGACTCCTCCAAAACCGCTCTCAAAAAGCACCTATATGCGGGCGGTTTCAATTCGAAACTGGCCCCTGTGGAAAGAGTCGGAGATGTATTCTTACATCCCGTTGTTGTCGATCGCATCGAGAGTGTTTTGGCTACATGTAGCTACGTATGCTACGTAGCTAAGTAGCTACAGCCACATCCGGGATAACATCCGGTCCGTCAGTAAATGTGCTCCGTTGCTATAAATCGACTGGGTGCTATGATTTAATGGATTAAATAACCCCGGGCAATTAAAGTGTAAAGAAAGACGGATCTTTTTACAATCTGGGACAGGCGGGATTACCAATCAATCAATCAATCAACCATTTAGGCTGTAATATGTATGCACGCCTTGGACAGTGCATTTGGTTACTGATGAGAATAATATGCTTGAGCATAAACTTTGTCCCTTGTGTATCCTTGATACATACAGCAGAGGATAGCATTACAAGTTCCCTTCCACTCGTTTATGCTTGTGAATTGTGTCGTCCCCTTTTTCCACTTGTCATTTCTTTGCGTTTACATGTATATAGTAGGCTACTTATCTCTGTGGGGTCGCCGTGCCGTGGCCGCTTCAGTCCATATTCAGTACTCGAGTGGCACTCTGTGTGCGTGTGTGCATGCCTGTGTGTGCCTGTGTGTGTGTGTGTGTGTGTGACGTGCGTGTGCGTCCGTGCGTGCGTGCGTCACAGCGAGGTTTTTTGTCATTTGTGCCATGCATGCGTTGCCCCAGCTGCGTCTAATCTAGCCACTGCATGTTATCTGGTCTCCAGCTAAAAAAAACATTCCGGGCTTTTCTTCTTTAAACACAAAGAGACTGTTTGACGTCTCGGCTGAGCAGCTGTAATGGCTGCCATGGTTTGTGTGTGCGGGGGCCTTGTGTCGTGTTTGTGTTTCGACAGATAACGCCTCAAGCTATAAGCCTTTATTTATTTGTATTTATTTATTTACTTTTTATTGTATTTTTGGGGTGGGTGTGTCAACCACAGGCACTCCACCATCGGGTACTTTCGTTTGATTTGATTTTGTTAGTGTTGTATATGTTCATAACTAATTGAATCATGACAACAAGTGTGCTTTTTAACACAAACGTTAATTAATTGGAGCAATGTTACGCTTTCTCGATTTCAGTCACTATAGTGACATCCCTCCCAAAATGTGTGAATCCACCACACTCTCATGTGGGGACGTTACTCGTATAGAAAAGAGAAGAATTATTACTGTGTCCGTGACATGTGTGGCTCGAGGCCAGATCATGAAGGACAGTCCTTTATTCTTGGCATGTACTGTAAGACAATGCCGTTGGTATGTCAGCGCATGCGTGCATGCGTGCGTGCATGTGTGCGTGCGTGTATGTGCGTGGGTGTGTGTGCGTCTCACAGAGAAGAGCTCAGCAGTCCCTCTCCACCAAAAGTGCTGAGTGTGAGGGAGGGTGTCAGTTGACAAATCTAAGGGACAAACGGCGTCCACAGAAGACATCCTTTATAGTCACTACCACACCTCCCTCTCTCTCACTCTCTCTCTCTCTCTCTCTCTCTCGACCACCTCCTCTATACAGTTACCCATGCATTTCCCTTTCATCTCGGCTTGTATTGAACGGTGAACCGTCACACGCTCTGCACGTTTATTTATTTTTTTACATTTTTAACGAAGCCTTTATTTAATCTGAGAAGGAGGGAGAGAGAGAGAGAGAGAGGGGGAGAGAGAGTGAGAGGGAGAGGGAGAGGGAGAAGGAGGGAGGGAGGGAGAGAGAGAGATGTGTCACATCAGGGTGTTGACAGTGAGTCATCAACCCCCCGTGAATAGTAGCGGAGCAGCAGTGCACTGTGGGTAACCCGCTCTGTGGATGAACAACTCTCCCCAGCGGGGAGGCTAACGACACAGAGTGACAGAACACAGGCGCGCGCGCACGCCCGCACACACAACGCACACGCACGCACGCACTAAAATGAGATGTGGGGCAGATGTGGCTACGAGGTTCCACCGTTTGATGTATTCCTGTTTTATTCCTGATTGATGCAATCTGATGTCTAGTTTCCAACCAGAAACCACTTCAGCCATCCGCTTCAAAGAGGTGTTATCGCTTCCCGTAGTGTCGGAAAGTATTCCCAAAGTGGCGATCACAACAAACGGAGAAGGAACGCGCGCGCTGCGTGCTATATACCGCCGCCATTGCGTTGCATTGGGCCTCGATTTCCCAGAACCCTTTGCATGCCAGTGCGACGGATGTTTTTTTTGCGATGATGCATCAACACGCGTCACCTGTCCCACTCTGTCCGATGGAAACACTGCATGATGTCTTAAAACGTATCAAAAACGTGAATTAAACAATGAAAACACGTGTAACTCGTTGTTGGGAGAAAAGCTGTTCTACAGTCCATTAACTCGTGTATGTCGTGTCAGGGAGGGAACGTGTTTTTAATGGTTATGGGGAGGGAGAGAGAGAGAGAGAGCTTATTTGAGTTCAATAGAGTCCTCATTAGCATGCTGAGTAACTGCCACTAATCTTATGGGGTTCACACGCAACATAAAAAAACATTACATTAACAATGATGACATATAAAATTGACAACATCAATATTATTTCATTCAGACCTTAATGTTACCTATAATGAATTGCATTATTATGGCGCTTTTCCAAGTGCTCAAAGCGCTTTACAATGCTTCATTCATTCATACATTGGGAGGTGAAGCGGTGAACAGTCCACGCCAGCGTCCTCACTTCCCACATTCCCACACCAACGGTGGCAAGCTCACACCGACCAACTCATTGGAGGCAATGTAGCCCCCTTTTTTAAACCAGCTCCTCGCCACTCACCCTACACACTTCCACTCGGTTTGAGCACAGATATATAAATAATAGAGACAGCACCGGATGGGAGGGGAATCCGGTGCCCTCTCTATTGTTTATATATCTATGCTCAAACCGAGTGGAAGTGTGTAGCGCGAGTGGCGAGGAGCTGGTTTCAAAAAGGTCCTAGGGTTCAGTGTCTTGCCCAAGGACACTTCGACATGTGGACAACAGGACAGCCGGGATTCGAACCGCCGACGCACGGATCATTGGACGACCTGCTCTACCTCCTGAGCCACAGCCGCCCTTACTATGGAATATCAATTCCCTTAGCTCCTATAGGGGAAAAAAAGGAGAAATAATAGCAAAATGAAGCAAAAATTAATCTAAACTGCAGACAGAGGCAATAACACGGCCGGTATTCTGACGAGGCGCTGTGTTTGTCTCACTCTTAATTATATTTGTTAAGAGATGCACTGATATTTGAACACGCTGTTGATTTGTATAAAATGAGAAAATAATATACATATCCATTACAAAGCGACGGGACATGTTTGAAGTTGTGTTTCCTCTAGAGATGTCCTAGAGGTTTGTTAACCCATTCTGAACGGGAACCCCCTTTCGGTGTTTAAAGCATCATGTATATGCTTTAGCTGTTGAAAAATAGCAGATCTACAAGCTCATTGCGCGGCACCAGGTGCTGCACTATATGAGCTTGTAGATCTGCTTTTTTTGAAAAATCTTGAAAATGTGGCAAAAAATCTTTGAATATATATTCTTTCAGAGCGAACGTTTTTAACTCACATTTGCTTCTGCGGGGGTCCCTGGGACAACATATGTTTTTGGGGGGTCCTTGGCATGAAAATGTGTGAGATTAACCACCGACATAGAAACATGGGTTTTTCAGAAAACTTTTCCTCATGGTCTAAATGGGTTAAACCATAAATCACAGCATACAAATCCAAATAGTACATTGGAAAAACACAATATTCATAAGTGAACGCTGGCGTCTCCATATGGGAATATAAATTGTATTTTAGGTACACGCTTAAGTAAAAACATGCACGTGTATATATATATATATATATATACAGAACCCATGGTAACGCTTGGGAGATGGAGTATGTGTGCAGTGTTGGGAGAAGTACTGCGTTTGGTTTTTATGAGTATCAATACAACAGGCGTGATTCTCGTTTGTGTCTGAGCATAGGCATGGCTGAGGCATGGTACCGCCCCGCCTGCCTGTGATTGGCCTATACCGACACTGGCCGTCTTCACTGTCCTCCGAGACGCGAGGTTTCTCCGTGGTGAGATTGAGAAATAAATAATACAACAAGTTAATGACAACTAATATTGTGTATGCCGTTTGCTTTGATTGAATAATTGATTGAACATGAACACTCCGTAAATATGATTTGGCTGTGTTCTAAATAAAGTGTTAGTGTTGATTATCGTGTAATAATCTAATTATAGTTAACTAATACTATTACACTAAAAAAGGAGCGAATAGACCTTTTTTATAGTACAACATTGTTTCAAGTTTACCATTGCCATATACTATGTTACCATGCCTACAGTATTTCACGCGTACAACAGTGTATAAATCCTCTCGTTACTAGTAATTGCTTCAGTAAATGTACAAAAGTCAAAATATCCTTAAAAAGTACCAAAAGTAGAAAGTAAGTAAAAGTATTGAAAATTGGAAACACTCCAGGAAAGTAAAATATAGTATACCTCAAAATGTCACTGTACCAGAAGGGACGCTTCACCATGTAATTTGTGGTTTTAGATATTGTTGATTTTAGCAGTGTCCATGATGTCACTGGGCTCACTTCCTTCCTGGACTACACTTCCCATAATGCTTTGCTGCACTGCTCCTCCTTGTGGATAGGGGTGTGTGTGTGTGTGTGTGTGTGTGTGTGTGTGTGTGTGTGTGTGTGTGCATTAACTTGTGCCATGTCGTACAATATGTAACCATATGCAGAGCTTCAAGCACGGTATAGCAGGCAGTTGGCCTCCAGAGGCCATAGCTGTCATGAACCATCGTGTGTGTGTGTGTGTGTGTGTGTGTGTGTGCCTCGAGGGGGGCGATGGCTGTCATGCACCATCATCGTTGCCTTTGAAAAGCAGCCTGCCGCTGAACTTTGGTTCAACGCCGCTTGTCAGCAAGCAATCAGGCCATAGCCGCGCCATATGTTCGTTTGCTGCGTGTGCGTGTGTGTGTGTGTGTGTGTGTGTTTGCGCAAGCGTTTGTATTCATTATCAATGGTTCTCAAACTATTTCATGTCAACGACCCCATCAATGATATGCATTTGGTCGTAACATATGCCAGCACTTAGACACGCTGTTTCAGTATACTGTACACGACGAAGGCCCCCTGAGGCCGAAACGTTGTATTGTTGTCCTCTCTGTTGTCGATTTAAAAAACAACAAATTGATCTTTTAAAACGGTGTGTGGATCTCCTCTCGTATTCTTTTGGATCCTGCACCCGTTGAAATGTGTGGCTATAAGGCCCATACCCGAAGGCGGGGTTGGCGAAAGGGCCTTTCTGTGTGGAGTTTGCATGTTCTCCCCGTGTCCCCTAGGGTAGGTACCCTCACAAAAACATGCAATAATCCTGGTCTCTAAACTGCCTCCCCCTGGCCAGCCGGGGCGCCTGAAGGAGGGGAAAGGAACTGGTTGGAATAACGTGTTCCTTCCACGCGCTATACGTCCAACCAGGGAAACTCCCCCCTGTCAGGTGTAAAGGAGCAACTTGGACACTCAGGCATGAAGGAAGCATGAGTTCAAGTCCGTTGCTCTCCCCAGGATGGCAGAGGGTGTGTAGAGCCCAGGATCACATTAGATGATTGACACAGGGGTGAAAAATGGGTTACAAAATCGTGGGATAAAAAATATCTCTTAAAAAAAGAAAAAAGCTATAAGGTGACACATTTGCGTCCTCAGGTCTAAATGTCTTAACCTATTTTGGGCATTAGCATTATGTTATGCTTTAGACAAATAGCAGATCTACAAGCTCATAGCGTGCCACTCGAGTGGCGCGCTACGAGCTTGTAGGTCTGCTATTTTTGAAAAGTCGAAGACCGACTGACATAGAAACATAGCTTTTTCAGAAAACTGTCAGGATGTAGAAGACATTTTTAGTATGATCTCGGGAGTGGACTGGGGAAGTGTTTCCTCTGGTGGTCCAGCCTAGGACACATACTGTACTCACGGACTGGTTGTTGGAGGGGGTTTCAAACTTAGGATGCCTACACTACACTCCTTGTGTCCATGGAATGCTGGGTAACATGACATGCTTGTAGTATCACGACTGGGGACTTATTCCTTCATTTTGTGGATGTGACTTTGCTGCACCTGAACTATTTATGGTAAATGGTAAATGGTGCATTTATATATAGCGCCTTTATCCAAGGCGCTTTACATATAGCTTTTACATTCACACACACACATTCATACACCGATTGCGGCGGAAGCCATGCAAGGTATACCAACCAGCACATCGGGAGCAATTTGGGGTTCAGTGTCTTGCCCAAGGACACTTCGACATATTGACGGGAGGGGCCGGGATTCGAACCGCCGACCCATGGATCATTGCACGACCTGCTCTACCTCCTGAGCCACAGTCGGCCCTTGTATGCAATTTCCTCTGTGTGGACATACATAAATTGTTAACGTGTGTGTGTGTGTGTGTGTGTGTGTGTGTGTGTGTGTGTGTGTGTGTGCGTGTGTGTGCGTGCGTGCGCATCCACTATGGCACGTGTCGCGTACATGTTGTTTGGTATGTGGTGTGTGTGTGCTTGCGCGTGCGTGTGTGCAGTGTCAGCCTGAGAAAGAGTGCAAGGAGGCTGTTAACTGTCAAGTTTTTGCTCCTTGGCGGCGATGCATCATTAGATTAGAAACATGGCTGACGGGCCTCCTGCTGAGCTGAGATAGAGCCTGGGAGAGATTGATGGGAAGAGAGAGAGAGAGAGAGAGAGAGAGAGAGAGAGAGGGGAAGGGGGAGAGAGAGAGAGAGAGAGAGAGAGAGGTGGGAATAAAACACTGCAGTTTATTACAGTGGGTGGATCATAAGATGGGGGGGGGCAGAAGCAGTGGTTTAACCCATTTTGACCTGAGATCAGATTCTAAAAGTGTCTTCCACATCCTGACAGTTTTCTGAAAAAGCTATGTTTCTCTGTCAGTCGTTCTTCGATTTTTCAAAAATAGCAGACCACCTGTACAAGCTCGTAGCGCGCCACTCGGTGGCGCGCTATGAGCTTGTAGATATGCTATTTTTCAATAGCTAAAGCGTAACATAATGCTAACACCAAAAGGGGTTCCTGCCCCAGAATGGCTTTTAAAGTAACTAAATATTTTTGTACTAGTCTAGTCGACCTTCTAATCATATCATATATCGATATATTGACACACTCCTATAGTAAAATGGTCCCTGCTTCATCTTCTCTCTATAAGGGTCCTTGGCCCGAAACACGTTGAAGACCCCCATGGTGTAGAGCCCGGCCGATATGTCAGTTCGTCCAATACAGTACAGTATATCGGACCATTATTTTTCGTATAAACTCCGTAACATCGACATCCCTGTTTTTTGTAACTTTTCAAACGCTGTTGTCAACAGTATAGCTCACAACGTGTCATGTTGCCAAGGTGCTGAGTCGTCCCAGATTCATTTCAGAGACACACTTTTAAGTTTCAAAACATTTACGTAATCGCGAAAATGCCCCGACGCGTCGTGGAAAGTTGTGAGCTTGTAGATCGGGGTGCATATTTAGTTTAGACTAGTCGTTGGTTAGACATGGGTTAAGGTTAGGTTTAGGGTGTGCTGCCCCCGTGGGAGGTTAGGTTTAGGGTGAGGGTTTGAGATAGGTTGTACTTGTAGGACTAGTGACTGGTCTAACCAAAAACTGTCTAAACTAAGTACGGCTATTTTTGCTATACTCTCACGCGACAAAGTAGGTCATAAAAAGTTGAAATACGACACGAGATATGAGCTTCCCAGCTGGTAGCGACGACGTGCTATATAGCGGAGAGATCAAAGGAGGAGGGATTTGTGATCAACTTCATAACAGTTTGATGATCTTGTCTGGCTTTAATCCGTCTCTGTTATCTCTTCACAGTTTGAGGCTTTTTGTTGCGTTTTCTTTTAACCCATTTAGGCCTGAATTTTTGTCCTGGCAAGTTTTCTGAAATACCTATGTTTCTAGGCCTATAATATCACTCAATATTTCATGTCACCGACCACAAAAATAATCTGTACTTGGCCTCCGACCCCCATCTGGAAATGTGTGGTTCCAGGGACCCTCCAGAAGCAAAGATTTGAGTTAAAAACGTTAGTTCTGAAAAAATATATTCCAAATTTGAGGCACATTTTCACGAAAAAAAAAAAAAACCTACAAGCTCGCTTGTAGATCTGCTATTTTTCAATAGGAGGCACATTTTCACGATTTTCCAAACATAGCAGACCTACAAGCTCGCTTGTAGATCTGCTATTTTTCAAAAGCTAAATTATAACATAATGTTTAAAACACCAAAAGGGGTTCCCGGCCAAAATGCGTTAATCTATTTATTCATGGCGTTCTCATGAGCTAGGACATGGCGTGGTTAGCTTTGATCGTCCTCTGATGATTTGTTAATTTGTTTACGGTGCAGAGAATGCAAATCATCGTCTGATATATCCGTTCTAGTTCTATACTTCTATAGAAAAAAAAAGAATGATAAGAATAAATGCTGTACTGCTATTGTAGGTGGAGCGAGGGACGCCATAAGTTGCCCCATCAGTGTTTCTTTCTTTCTTTGTCCTGTCCTTTTTTTCTCTCTCTCTCTGTTGATACACTGCGCAAAAAAGCATTGAATACGGATGTGTATCTTACAGGACACTCCCGTTAAACTTTCCAAGAAACTCCGGTAAACTCCCGAATTGTACCATCACACCTGTATATTACCGTATATTAACTCTATTTGCCCGCTAAACTTGAGGTTTACGGGCAAAATACAGTGTCCATAATTGCCCGTTAACTAATTTCGTTGTACGTCTCATACAGTGACAATAAAGGTCTTAGCTTATTATTTTTGACAGCAATGTTTTGAGTTTTAGTTTTACTAAACATAAACCTCAAAAATGTGCTGTCAAAGATAACAAAAGATCTTTATTGTCACTGTATGAGACATACAACGTGACAATGTATCAGTGTACAACAGGCTCACAACGTGTCGCAGCGTGATCAGTGTCCAGCCCTGGCACAAGGCCTTTCTCTCTACAGAACTTCTGTTGCACCAGACCGTATGATGGAAGCATTTGGAGATGGCGAGAGGCAACCAGTCTGGCAACGCAAGACTATACAGCACGCCCCTAATGTCACTGTCTGTCTGTCTGTGTGTCTTTCCGTGTGTCTCCATCACTCTCCGTGTCCGTTTTAATATTGACGACAGACACGCGGCTACTGTTCCGATCTTCTTCCCCGACGCCAATTAGTTGAGGGGGAGTCAGTCCGTCGCCAGGGCTCTGTTTGAACTGCAGATTACATCTGTGTGTGTGTGTGTGTGTGTGTGTGTGTGTGTGTGTACTGTGTACA
>NC_137882.1:29659237-29741737 GCF_963924005.1 Protomyctophum bolini
TGGGAATGACTTGCTTCCTTACATAATGCATGTTCATGGACAGTCTGCATGCATGCTCTCATGCAGAGCACGTTACACCAGCATTTTCCTGCACATGCACTCCGTGCGTGCGTGCGTGCGTGCGTGCGTGCGTGCATACACATGAATAAGGAACCTTGTGTATGTGTGGATGTATACATGTTTATGCATTTGTGTGCGGTATATACGAGACGGCGGCGCGTGTGTGTGTGTGCATGCACGTTGAAGGCTAATCTATCAACGCAAACGTTTGTGATTGGCGGCGGTGGATTGATGACCTTTGGGGGCCTCTGGAGACCTTTCGTGGCACCGCGAGGCGGAGAACCGAACAGCCCAGAGTCCCATGCTATGCTGGCCAGGATTCGCTGAGCACGCATGCTATGTGTTCCCCCAGTTCCCCAAACTGCTTCACATGCATGCAGCTTTCTCACGCTCACGTCCCATAGGTAACTCTAGCTTTGATCAGAGAATGGAGGGGGGGGGGGGGGGAGCGACCAGGAATAACTCAGCATTTAGCCTGCACTTTTACAACAATTCCAAGTTAGATAGACGCGTTTGTCTGGAGGGAAATTGACTTTGTCTACAGACAAACAAAGTCTCCCATTTATTGAGAGAATGTGTTTGCCCCTGTCCAAACATCCGTTAGTCAGGCAGGCAGTGAGGCAGTCAGTCAATCAGGCAGGCAGGCATGCAGTTAGTCAGTCAGTCAGTCAGTCAGTCAGTCAGTTAGTCAGAGAACCTCAAATCCTCCAAACCCCAAGTCATATATTGAACGTGGGTAATGGCAGCGCTTATCGGTTGGTTGGTTGGCTGGTGGGCACGCTGAAATACCATTGCGGCCCCTCGTAGGACTGAGACATAACCAGTGGTCTCATAGCACGCAGTATGGTATGACATATTGGTTGTTCAGTTTGACCCTGCCTGCACAGGTTTTTGGAGATATGGCTTATAGAGAAATGTCTTACAGCAAAACAGCGAGTTGAGAAAACAGGCTTGAAAGGTTCACTTCTGTGGACTCTAACATTATACACCTATAGCTACATGTTTGCGCATTTATTTCATATTTACATGTCGATTTCAGCGAAGAGTCTGCCCGTGCTAATAACTCATTTGGGGGGGGGGGGGGACTATCCGTTTTTCTCCTCTCCTGAACAGTTAGTCTTGCCGTCATGACTGCTCCTGTATCAAAAAGAGTCACATATTATGGTGCTATATAGTAACAGTAACAACACACTACTGTAGTCGTTGCTGTTGTTTTATTAATTTGTCACGAGTTGACTCTCATATATACACTATAGCGGTTGTTCTGTGCACAAGTAAAATGTAAATGACCCTGCTCCCTACGGGCAATATGGAGCTATACAGATCCGACTACTATATGCCCATTTTTGGTCATGCGCATTGCACATGTATTATACTCTAATATATATATATTTGTGGGACCGACGGCCCGTATACTGTATATACAGTCGGGGCACTGGGAATAGCACCATGCATGCTCAGCAAATCCTGGCCACGGCGTCCATTACAAAGTGTGACTGAGAAGCCATCGATGTCTCCATTGACTAAGTTTGGCTGACTGTGCGTGCCTGCGTGCGTGCGTGCGTGCCTGCGTGCATGCGTGCGTGCGTGCTGATTTATAGCCAACCTATTGTAGACGAGGCTATATTTGATCTGTCCATGCTTTACATGAACTGCTGCTGCATTCATTGACTAACTGAAGACACATGGCACAATACGGGTCACTTTATCCGGGCTAATATTTCACTGCACTACTGGGTGTTGTGAGAGTTGATAGTTTAACCACTTACAGTACCTCCGATCCAACCCTTGATGCCGAGTGCCAAGCAGGGAAACACTGTCTTCCATTTTTGCAAAATCTTTGGTATGACCCGGCCGGGGATCCCTGCAGTCTCAGACAGGACACCCTTATAACCATGAGGCCACTGAGCTGGTGGTACAAACATGATTATCACTTATTACAGATTGCAAACGTTGAGTTTGTCAATCAATATTCCCTCGTCAATGTCCAATGGGGCGGCTGATCTGCAGGGATAGCAATTTCCGTGGTCCTGATTGCTTCGTTTCTCTCGAACGAATCTGACAACACTGACCATAACGCACGCACGCGCACGCACGCACGCAGCCGTATTCTATTGGCCGCTACTGGCTTGTTCTCGTCTCTCTGTGGTACGCCCTACACTCAATTCAATTTCAATTCAAAGGGCTTTATTGGCATGAGAAAACATACGTTTACATTGCCAAAGCAGAAAGAACAATACAACAATACAGCAATACAATCAAAACAAAAATTATGTACTTTGAAGGTCAGAATCTTCAATAGATCAACTTCTGTGTACCAAGATAACTCGATGCAGGTATAGTGCAGGAATATACACAATGATTAGTCTTTAGGGTGGTTGTGTTCCATTTGATATCCTTCTCCTATCACAGCAACTCACACCTCTTGCTGCTGTGTTTGCACATTGTTGTACTTCGCCCAGCAGATATGGGAGTTTTTTGTCATTGGTCATGTTTTCAAAATCTCCGTGTGTGGTTGTAATCTGTGGGAAGTATGTGTCTCTGATGTCTTGGTACAATGCACAGATGGTTAGGAAGTGTAGCTCGGTTTCCACTTCGTTTAGTGTGCAGTGGGTGCATAGTCTGTCTTCTCTCGGGATACAGGTCTGCCTATGACGGCCTTTCTCGATCGCGAGACTGTGCTCACTGAGTCTGTACCTATAGTTAAGTTTGTTTTGGGTCGGTCACGGTGCTCAGGTATTCTGCCACTGTGTATTCTCTGAATACACTCCCCGAACAACTTTGAACTTGTGCCTTTTATTGGGGTTGATCTGGGTTAGCCATGTAGGCCCCGCTCAGATTAAAAACTCGTTGATCACATTGAGCAGGTTGAGTCAGGAGGCCTCGAGGGGTTTCCAGTCTCCAGTTGTGGAGCACTTATTAGACTTATAGGAGCTCAGTTTAGGGGGGAAACGGGGGGTCCTTCTGAAAGGCACCTTGCCAATTAGTGGTGCTCATGGTGGAAAAAGTACGGAATTCAATTTTACTTGAATAAAAGTACAAAAGTGCTGGCTTCAAAATATACTTACTTACTAAAAGTAAAAGTGCTAATCGTTCAAATGGTTTTCAAATGTTAAGTAATCGTTGAAAATAGCTGCTCCATTGCTACATTGTAGCTTAGTAGATCGGCTATTTTCAAATGGCCAAAATGTTGTTACTGTTATGTATGTTTTGTAATAATCAAAATCTACAATAGTAACTAAAGTTTTCGAATAAATGTAGTGAAGTAAAAGTCCAATATTTGCCTCTGAGATGTAGTGGAGTAGAAGAAAAAGTACTGGGAATTGGATATACTCAAGGTAAAGTGCAAATACCTCAAAATTGTTCTTAAAGGAGAATTCCATGCTAGAAGGCTTTCTTATACCTTTATTTGTAGTTGTTACGTGCCCACCAAAGAGGTCCAGGTGTTATTTTGTGCAAAAGTGCATTGGCTATTTCCCCTATACCATAAGCCCTCTATAGGGGTTGGTTTTTTTTCCACTTATTTCCATTAAAATAAGTAGTAAAGTGTGTCGCTTGGGATACTATTTACATTATGAAGGGAGGATATATACCTTCTTTTTTTTTTTGAGCGATGGAAATAAGCGAATTAGCACAACGCCCCAATGCCCCATTCAATTCAATGCAATTAATTGAGGGCTTATGGTATAGGGCCCCCTTATGTGGGAAGCTTACTGGTGGGAAGCTTTGTTCCAGGAGTTTGGAAACCGTGATCCTCCATTGAAAGACCTGCCTATATATGCAGCCACCCCATTGGCTGTGAATACTAACGAGGTTAACGAGGCCTGGGTTGACAAGACGGGTTCCATGGCTAAACGATAAGATAATTATGATCACAGAGAAACCGTTCGTTTGTTCGTTCTTTCTTTCTTTCTTTCTTTTCTTTTATTTTTCTTTCTTTATTTCTTTCTTTCTCAAACCCCTCCAAAGACGAGGTGCATATTATGGTCTCTATACAGTAAAACATTGTTTGTGGAAAGACAGATGTTTTTTGTGGTTGAACACAGATGAAAAATGAATATATAAATAAAACCTGCAGTGGTCAAAATGTGTTATATACATGAGTGGTATATACTGTATAAGATGCCAGTTGAAGCCAGATGTTGTGCCATTCTGCCAAAATGCATAATACTGCACATTAGTCAGTGAATCTGGGAAGACACCATTAGTGAATCCCATGCAGTGCCAGACAATTCTGCCAGCAAAAACATGGCTCTGAGTTTCTTGGTATAGCTTGACACCTGCTCTATGCGGACGTGCGTGCGTGCGTGCGTGCGTGCGTGCGTGCGTGCGTGCGTGCGTGCGTGCGTGCGCACATATCCACCAACCCACACAAAGAGACACACCCGCAGAGCTGCAGTGGCATTTAGATGGTGACATTTTCCAAATGACATTTCTTCAGTGGCCAAATCCACTTGCTGAGAACGCGCACACACTTACACACACACACACACACACACACACACACACACACGCTTATCGGTGTTCAATGTGAAGGTGAGAACATGTGTCCAGGGTGTGACGTCAGTCAGGTGCAGTGCTGGAATAAGTACTCACATGTTTTACTTAAGTAAAAGTATACCAGTAAAAGTTCCAGTAAGAAGTACCTTACCCTACACGCATCCGCCTTGTGGACGGCAGACTGCTGGGCGAGCGCTGGCGTTTTTTCTTTTTTAATCGCGATTAAATGTGCCGCAAATTTGGAATATATATTTTTTTTCAGCGAACGTTTTTAACTAAAATCTTTGCTTCTGGGGGTCCCTGGAAGTCCCTGGAACAACATAATTTCAGATGGGGATCGGCGGTTAAATACATTTTTTGGGGGTTCTTGATATGAAAAGCAAAGCTTTTGCACACCTAGAAGCGACAGGTGCTGAGGAGAGCATACGGTGCCCCAAAAATGAACAAGGAAAAACAACCGCACACGGTCTTCAAATGCATGTGACCACCATTTATTTATTTACAGGGAAATAAATAAATGGGGGTTCTTGATATGAAATATTGAGCACCACTGACATAGAAATATAGGTATTGGGGGGGGGTAATATAATGGAAGGCGGAGCTTTTCAGTGTAAAATCAGCCTCATCTGCTAGACACTAGAAAAATGGCGGGTGCACTGGAAGTATTAAAATAATAATACATGTGTGTTTCCACTCGACAGCAGCGATTTCAAGGAGCAGATAGTGTTACTTCTCTCTGCAGAGAGAGAGAGCTCGTTTTCGCTGTCGGTTGGTTCCCTTAACGGATATTTGCGTGCGTGTGCGTAGTGATTGAGTGCAAGGCATTCTGTGTGTTTTGCCAAGAGCCCAGAAGATTATGTTTGTCTAGGCCTGCCCGGCTTGGTTATGAGAATATTATTGAGTTAGCTATGAGATAGAGAGAGAGAGAGAGAGTGTTGAGGGAATAGTTTTGTCTTGTCCTCGCCATGTTTTGCACCCTAATTAGACAATGAATCACAAGTTGAGCTGTGCAGAGAGTGTTCACAAAGAGGATGGGAGTCACTGTATAGCCTATTCATCACTAAAGCACTTTATATAGGATGCTCTTATACAAACATCTTCTATTCATCACCACCGCGACTCTGCGCATCACGGCTGTCAGCGGACACTCTGAACTCAATCACATAATCGAATTGGGGAAAAAAGCGAAACGAAACATAATCAGACGAAAATGTACATGCGATTGTGAAGCTATAAGCGGCTGCCTTGCAAGTTCTCACGACTTTGCGGGGAAAACATGTCATCCTGTGCTTGACCGCCGGGCGCAAAATGGTGCACAAAATGGTCTTCTAAGCAGTGGTGTGTTGTCCGGGCCAACAAGGCCTTCTCTGCTGGCCCTGCACTTTGCCTGATGAAGACATTTATATTTTGAAATGAATATTTATTTTTCTAAAATGTATTGTATTTATTTCGCTGCCATCATTGCACTGTCCTCCATTCAGAGAGGCTGGACGCGCTGCTTCCATTCAAGGATTTTTTTTCCTTGTGTTGTGTGTTATCTCCGGCCTTCAGAATCTCCAGAGAAACCCCTTGCTGTTGAAATGAATGGGAGTGATATAGAGATTGACAGGTTCCTTAGCCAATCAGATTTCGAGTTTGCCCTGCTGGGCTTTATTTTCTTTCAAGTGCCAGGGTACTCTATAGCTGGCCTTTGATGACGTTAACGTCTTGCCTGTATCCCATCGCTGGGGGAAAATATTGTCCATTGAGAAAAGAGAACTGGCATTTAAACGTTTCTGCGCGAGTTCCCATTGAACTATAGCTAAATTAACAGCTTTAACTCACAAACAAACGCGGAAAGGAGGAGAGGAAACAGAGTTCGTGCTCGATTTACAGTTCAGACTTTTCCGAGAAGGAAGGACTTTTTAAGAAAAGCTTACCATTGTAACGAAGGGACGAGGAGGACCATGGTATGATGCAAGCAGCCATGGTAAGGATCTTTATATATATAATATTTATACATGCGATGCGACGCAGCTTATTGATGATTGATCGTTTGATAGGCTATGGTTGTGGTTGTTGTTCGAGCTGACAGTTGTGTGGCCGAGTCTCAAGTGGTTGTGCGCTGCAGAGCTATGTGTGCGTGTGCGTGCGTGTGTGTGTGTGTGCATGTGTGCGCACGTGTGTGTGCGTGCACGTGTGTGTGCGTGTGTGTGCGCTGCGTTTGTTTGCTATAGTCCCCGCCGCGGTGCAGCATGGCTGGGATACGTGACAAAGCCTGAGTGTGGTTCAGTTCCACTTATTGTTTGAGTGCTTTCGTGTTGTATAAGAAAATATGACGGGTGTTGTTATGTAACGCCTGTGTGTGTGTGTGTGTGTGTGTGTGTGTGTGTGTGTGTGTGTGTGTGTGTGTGCGTGTGTGTGTGTGTGTGTGTGTGTGTGTGTGTGCGTGTGTGTGTGTGTGTGTGAAAATGTGGCGCAAGTTTAAATATATATTCTTTCAGAGCGAACCTTTTAAACTCAAATCTTTGCAACAAAGAAAATACAACATATTTTCAGATGGGGGTCGGGGACCAAATACACATATAGTTTTTGGGGTTCCTTGACATGAAATAGTTTGAGAACCAACTGACATAGAAATATAGGTTTTCAGAAATCTGTCATGATTTAGAAGATATTTTGTAGAATCTATAGTCAGGTCTAAATGGCTTACGTAACTATGGCAGGTTGGCAGGTCTGGCTTCTCTATTGTTTGTCATGTGCTGAATGCACTGCGTTTGAGGACAGCAGAACTGGGCCACCGCAACTGAATGCACTCAGTCGCCCCGCATGACAGAAATCAAAATCACACGTTGTGCACTTTCATTTGATCAGAAATTGAAAATGTAGGACAAGCCGAAATGAATGAATAAATGAAACAACCGTGTGGTCATTGTGGCAGAGAGTTTCACTGCAGCCCACAGAGATGTGGTTATTTTGCACTCACCAAAAGATACAAACTATAGCGATTACACCATGTCTATATCGCCAATATAGTGTAGCGTTGCTACACAGCCTAGAGTGAGGCTATAGAACTACAAATATGGAGCGTTGCTACACAGCCTAGAGTGAGGATAGAACTACAGATATGGAGCGTTGCTACACAGCCTAGAGTGAGGCTACAGAACTACAGATATGGAGGGCTGTCACTTCCGGGTCGGGCGAATGGATGTGGCTCTTCTTCTTTGCTCATGTCGCTCATTTCACCGGCAGTCTCCTCACGATCCCGCCCGTGGTAACGGCATGGAATCGGTTAAGTTTGTTTGAAGTTTGATGTTCTACAGTATCTCTTAGAAGGAAAATAAAACGTATAATGTCTGTCCAATTCCGACAGCCCGACACAACTATTCATCACTGAGACACATGTATGCACTATACAAATCATACATGCATAACTAATAGATTTACATACATCTATTAGTTATGTAAGCGGTGGCCTACTATCATGAGCTTTCCTTAACTTCTCCTCTCGCTCTCAAACTATCGTTCTCTCTTTTCCCCCCTTTTTAGTTCTTAAAAGTGTGACAGACCAAAGCTATGCTAATATCGTTGCCCTAATTAGGACATCCACTCTCTCTCTCTCTCTCTCTCTCTCTCTCTCTCTCTCTCTCTCTCTCTCTCTCTCTCTCTCTCCGTATGCATGTGCGTACAGCACGTGTTGTAAACAGGCCAGTCACTGCGTCACGCGTAGAGGAAACCCCCGCAATGCAGGGTGCACGGGGGTCTCCTCATGGTGACAGTAGACAGTGACTAAATATATATACTGTCTACTTGATTATAGTGCACTGCAGTGTAGTGCATTTTTGGAGTAGCTGTACTTAACTTGAGTATTTCTATTTTTGGATACTTTTTGGATGACTCTCCACTATACATTCTGGCTCCACTATACTTTTCTAGGAAGGGGATAAAGGGGGTTTATGAATAAACCACTTAACCCATTTATGAAGTTTTCTGAAAATGTTATGTTGCTATATATATATAAAGTACTGTATATTGCAGGAAAAAAATGGAACCATGCTCTACTCAATAACAACGTTTTAAAAGTCTTAAAGGACTCAGCAGCAGGACTTTTAAGGACTTTGTTTGTTGTTGGATCAATAATCTGCACCCACTGTTATGTGACCTCCAGCTCTTTGAGTTGAGCTCGTCTTGCCTTTGAAGTGGCTGCGAAATGAATAAACCCAGAGATTAACTGGAGGAACGTCTCAGACAAAACATATTTTGGATGTACTTGGAAAGTAAAGTTTAGTGGAAAATAAAGTGAAAGCGCTGCAGAAGCGAAAGGACGGACCGATACCGATACCTTTCACTGCTACCTTTCGTGTGTTTTGTCCAAATAATCAAAGCAACAGCTGGGCTTGATTATTGGAAAGTCTGACAATTCTTCTTTCATTGTCCACCTAAACCCCAAACTATCCTATTCTGGGTGGAATGTATACGACAGGAATAGCTTAGCGTAAAACACAATTTGAGATTTTATACATCAGCTATTTTCACTTGTATTTGAAGTATAGGGCTTTTGTGATTCATTCGTAACGTACAGTATATATACACTTTATCCCTTACAAGTGGAGAACGTATATACTATATATATACTAACAAATATACTCAAGTAAAGTATACAAATACTCAAAACATGTACGTTACAGTACAGTACTCAAGGTAATTGTATTTAGTTACTGCCCACTACGCACGCACACACGCACGCACACACACACACACGCACGCACGCACGCACACACACACACACACACACACGCACACAGTGTTGTGTAAATGTGTATATGAGGTCGTGCACAATGTGTTTGAAGGAACAGACAGACAGACAGACGAGCGGCAAGTCTGAAAGTTGACGAGATGTGTGATTGAGCCCCGCCGAGGCCGCCGTTAAATAATTTAATGAGGTATAAATGTGTCAGCGTGTTGCTGTGTTTGTGCTTTGAATATTTATACTACGTATAAAACTCCGTTATGGCCCCAGCTGTTGGCAGCCGTGTATACGTTTCAACTCCACCACACACTGCTCTTCTTTTACAACCTTCTACCTGCCGTCCTTCTGTGGACCCGAGGGAGGGTGGGATGTTTGGCCAGCCGCATTTCTAAGAATACCAAACATCTTATATAGGCCTCACGTTTGAAAGATGTCTAAATTCTGACGGTTTTCTGAAATACCTCATGTTTCTGTATCAGTGGTGCTCAATATTTCATGTCAAAAATGATATGTAATTGGCCGCCGACCCCCCCATCTGAAAATATGTTGTTCCAGGGACCCCTCAGAAGCAAAGATTTGAGTTAAAAACGTTCGCTCTGAAAGAATATATATTCAAAGATTTCTGCCACATTTTCACGATTTAAAAAAAATAGCAGACCTATACAAGCTCGTAGCGCGACTCTCGGTGGCGCGCTGTGAGCTTGTAGATCTGCTATTTTTCAATAGTTAAATTATAACAATGTTTAAGAGAGAGAGAGAGATAGAGAGAGAGAGAGACACTCAGTCAGGCAGTCAGTCAGAGAGAGTCGACCCCCTTTTTGAGGATATCTCCATTTGGAGAGAAAAAACCTAGACTTTATATAATATATGCATGCACGCACGCACAATATCTTCTAGCAGCTGCAGAGTGAAAGTATGTGGTATACTGTATGTCCACAACACCCTGCACGTATACCGTACGGCTGCTTTACTCTGCAGAGTCACACCATGTACAGTATGGCCAGCAGAGTGGCTTCACAGAGAACAGCATCTCGGCTGTATGTCCTGTATATGTTCCTATAGTTTTGTCACTGCAGAAGCATTTGAACCCCATGCATCACTATGTTCTGGGGGGAACATTTTACATTTTTTTGATTTGGTGTAGACGGGAACAAAAACGCAGTAATATAATCATGATAATGATACTAATACTGTACATGCAATTGGTGACTGGGTGACAGCAGACTGCTGGGCGAATGGGGGGTCAGATCAACGTATCTGCCTATGGGTGACAGCAGACTGCTGGGCGAATGGGGGGTCAGATCAACGCATCTGCCTATGGGTGACAGCAGACTGCTGGGCGAATGGGGGGTCAGATCAACGTATCTGCCTATGGGTGACAGCAGACTGCTGGGCGAATGGGGGGTCAGATCAACGTATCTGCCTATGGGTGACAGCAGACTGCTGGGCGAATGGGGGGGTCAGATCAACGTATCTGCCTATGGGTGACAGCAGACTGCTGGGCGAATGGGGGGTCAGATCAACGTATCTGCCTATGGGTGACAGCAGACTGCTGGGCGAATGGGGGGTCAGATCAACGTATCTGCCTATGGGTGACAGCAGACTGCTGGGCCGTTCGGCATGTGGGGTATAAGATCTTATAATTTTCACAACATGAAAATTAAGATCCCTCCCCCAGAAGGTGGATGCTGGGGTTCAAGTGGTTAACACATACATGTACATACATGTACAACATGTACATATACTCACTGTAAACATTATACAGATTGAAAGTTTATTTTTTTCCGGGGCGTGCTTCATTTCTATTCAAAATAAGGGACGCCTGGCCGGGTGTCCCTTTGTTTGAATTGCAGGTAGTTGGCAACCCTATATAGCTGGAAGGTGTAACATTATCACTGTCTAAGCGCTGCTGTTTGCCAGATGGCTGGGCATAAACACACCCCCACACACACACACACACACACACACGCACACGCACAAGATACGTTCTTTCACATACCTGTGAACAAAAGGTATACACAAAGGCAGGCAGGCACGCACACGTGCGCACGCACATACGCACACGCGCACGCACACACGCGCCCACATCCTCTGGCAGGTAACCGTAAACCTCTCTGTCCAGACCCAGACAGACGATACAGACGGTGTGGAGAAAAAAGACGTGTTAACATGATCAGCCTATTCTGGTAATCCGTTTTTCTCTGTTTTTCCCTCAATATGCCTCTCTCTCTCTCTCTCTCTCTCTGTCTCTCTCTCTCTCTCTCTCTGTCTCTCTCTCTCTCTCTCTGTCTCTATCTCTCTCTCTCTCGTCTTACACACGCTCGCCCACACACACGCACGCACGCACGCACCACAGAGCGAGACAATGAGTATACAGGGCCAAGTGGATCAGGTATCTCTCCCTCGGCCATTATCTCACGTGACTTTCATCAACAGAGATGTCTCTCTCTCTCTCTCTCTCTCTCTCTCTCTCTCTCTCTCTCTCTCTCTCTCTCTCTCTCTCTCTCTCTCTCTCGCTCTCTCTCTCGCTCTCTCTCTCTCTCTCTCTCTCTCTCTCTCTCTGCCTCTCTCTGCCTAAACTGAATTTTGGGTTGAGTTACATGATTCAAAGGAGATTCATTGGCATGAGAAAACATCTGTTCACATCGTGTGCCGAAGCAGGTGTCAAATGAAAACAATCAAGCCGTGTCAGAATAACTAGCTTACACAAAACCATGGGAAACTAATTTGCTGTTATAGGAATAGTACATCTCTCTCACTCTCTCTCTCACTCTCTCTCACACACACACACACACACACACACACACACACACACACACACACACACACACACACACACACACACCCTCGTGCTTGTCCACTACCGCCTCCTCCTCCTCCTCCCATCTCAATGGGACCCTCCCACACTCCGCTCCTCTCTCCCTCACCTTTTACGACGGGGGGGCATTCTGAGGAGTGCGATAGAGGAGTACGCAGCGCAGCGTTGGAGCCTATAGTCGACCACCTGTAAGAAGTAAGTGCTCCTAACTGGGAGAACATGGGTGTATATTTAGTTTAGACTAGTCATTGGTTAGACATGGGTTAAGGTTAGGTTTAGGTGTGCTGCTGCCCCGTGGGAAGGTTAGGTTTAGGGTGAGGGTTTGAGATAGGTTGTAGTTGTATAGGACTAGTCTAAACCAAAAACTGTCTAAACTAAGTACTGCCCCCGGGAGAACAAGTATAGACCAGTGGGTTTTCGACCCTTTTCACATCAAGGTCCATCATTTATTCGGCGTTTGAGCCACGGAACCACCGTTTGACGAGATTATATAGCCTCTCAGACCCAAAACTAAATAATTGTTGTTATCGTTGCATGAGATTGTGTCCACAATTCCGTACTGTATTGATGCTGGTTGGTACACCATTAGGAGAGATGGCAGGCAAACGTTGATCAAAATATAAATGATTCTACGATACATTTGTGTAGACTTCTTGTAAAGCAGATGCTTAACAATAATGTAACTCTTGAGAGTGTGAAATGAAATTCTATATGCTCTCAAGAGTTAAAGATCTATAAGGGTTCCATTTGGTTTTATTTTACGCTCTCAAGAGTCGGACGGGTCAATTTGGTTACCAACTCTCCATCATTTAGCATGAGGACCACCTGGAACCTCCTCAAGGACCACTGGTGGTCCCCGGACCACAGGTTGAGAACAACTGAGGTGGACAGAATCGCAGGTGTAGCAGCTCAAACTAATCCGTTTAATGGATTATAAGATAATTGATGATATTGGATAATTTTCTAAAGTAGTTGATTCATAATTATCCCTATTGTGGGAATAATCTACAAGCTCACAATTGTATATACTATTTTCACAACTTCACAAAGTCATTAAACAAGCTCTATAGCGCCCGTTTCCATTCGTTTCCATTCGTTTCCGACGTTCTTTTGTTGGTGTCCTCCACCGGCCAATAGGGGGCGTCACCAATTCTTGGTGACGCTCTGCTTGCACACAAGTAGGCCATGCATGGCCTGCTTGTGTGCAATGCGCAAGTTGGCAGCTCGACAGAGTGCATTTCTAAGTTTGTGTGATTATTTACCGGCCAGGGAAAACCCACACAAATTGCCATTTCTATTATTTCCACATCAATTTAAATGTGCCAGAGTTAGATAATTAGCTCATTTGCATCTGTAGTCCCTGGGCAAGAAATTACGGACACCCAAAAATACTTGACAGAACAAACATTCTGAAAGTAACAGTTGCGGTATAATTAAGATAACGACGAGGAGGTGCGAAGGAATATAAAACCCTGTGGTTGTATGTTTTGGCTTGCTTTGAGACATCTCTCAAGTTAACGTTCTAAAACTTTAGCTAATTGGTGCTCTCTGTTATAATGGAGTATATAGTTCCTCTAATGTGGGTCTCTTAACGGCGAAACGCTTTACCACACTTTCTACATCTGTACTTGTACTTAACCCATATTGGGCGGGAACCCCTGTTGGTGTTTTAAGCATTATGTTATGCTTTAGCTGATGAAAAATAGCAGACCTATACAAGCTCATAGCTTGTATAGGTCTGCTATTTTTGAAAAATCGTGAAAATGTGCCTCAAATCTTTGAATAAATATCATTACAGAGTGAACATTTTTAAATCAAATCTTTGCTTCTGGGGAGGTCCCTGCATGGAACAACATATTTTCAGATTGGGGGGGGGGGGGGGGGGGGGAGGCATTATTACATATAATCTTTGGGGTCCTTGACATGAGATATTGAGAATCACTGATATAGAAACATGAGGTTTTTCAGGAAAAATACTTCGACGTCAGGCCAAAATGGCTTAACAAAGTTTGCCCCGGTAGTTAGTTGGACCTTGACGTCCTGCCACTGTACTGTTGTTCAATCGGTCCCTGCGCGGCTCGCCCTCATTAAAACCAAACGAGAACGAGGAGGAACGGAGAACAGAAGGCAATAAGCAAGAGCCACGGCGGACACGAGAAACAGATGCAACTTTGGCTGAACTTTAACTTTTAAACTGAGCACAACAACAACGGCATAAAGCTGGGATGCTTTGATTTAAAATGGCCCTGACGCCTGTTGCTCCTTCATTAAGCAGTACAATAACATTAAAATAGAACCTTGGGGAACGGGCTTCGTGCCGATGTGGAACTCAGATTTGCATGAGACCAGCCATGTGACATCAGTCGTCTATGATGTATCCACATTCTGCGTATACTTCTGAGTATACCTTTACTGTCTATATTCTTCAAGTATATATACATTTTGAGGCCAATACTTTTGTATGGTTTTACTCACGCACGTTTTCAACACGGGACTTCTACTTTGTAAGTTGTAACGGAGTACATCTACATTGCAGTATTGATACTTTTACTTAAGTAAAATATTTGAGTACTTTTTTCCACCACTATCAGGGACAGGGGGGACTGTTTGTGTGTGCGTGTGTGAGTGCGTGCGTGAAGGGTGACAGTGCCGCTTAGTATGCATGGAGGCCGAGAGAAGAGGGTGACCTTTTTACAAGTCCCTGTTCACGCACTCCTCGCCCACTCATCACCACTGTTTGCTCTCCTCCCCCCCCCCCCCCCCTTTCCCCCCTCTCACTCCGTCTCCACTGATTGGTGTGTGAAGAGGAGGGACAGTATATAGACGGAGAGAGAGCGACACGGAGCCAAAGCTCTAAAGCGGAGAAGGTCATCTCGCACGGCTCTAAGTTTGATCGCCTTTTGTCTGTCCGCCCGCCCGCAAAAAAAAAATCAAAAATAACTATACCCAAAGGCCACTTGAGACTGATTGCACCTTATCTAAGGACACACACACACACACACACACACACACAGGTCGGAAAGGGTAGCGGTGTGTGTGTGTGTGTGTGTGTGTGTGTGTGAGGAGTCGGGACCCGGTGAATGACTCCAGGGTTCTACCAGTTACCATAGCGACCTTTGTGCCTGCAGCTACTGCCATCCTCGCACTCCTATTCATCTCTCTCACTCACACACACACACACACGCGCGCACGCGCGCGCACACACAGTACACACACACATTACACATGCACACACACACACACACACACACACACTGTTTCTGGAAAAAAAAATCTAGATAATGTTCTCAGTAGTTTTGTGCATAACGGTTTCCACCCCCAGCTGTTACGATACACGGTCATTAAAACATCGCTTCTAATGTCGGGGGCACATTATTTATACACATGGAGACATTTCTGTACTTCACAGAGCTTTCCTGCATGTGGCAAAACTGTGGAAAACAATCGCAACAAATACTGCACTGTCTCTGTTAGTGGTGCACGATATTGATTTTTTTAAACCGATACCGATATCGAGAACTTCTTGCTTCTCAAGACCGATACCGATACGATAACCGATAATAAAAATATATCCATGAATAAAAAATACATACTAGTGAGTAACGGTACATGTAACACAGCTTTGACCTAAGCAATTACAGTATAGTAGGCTATATCAGTGGTTCCCAAAGTGGGGTTCGGGGACCCCCGGCCCCAGGGGTACCTGAGGGAGTTCCAGGGGGTCCCCAGCTAAATTATATAGTTAGGAACCAAATGGACCCTTATGGGTCTGTAACTCTGAGTGTACAAATGGAACATTTCCAGTTGTATACTCTCAGAGTAAAAATAACATTGATTTTACAATATAAATTGGGAGTCCCAGAGCAAATTGTGATTGGCCAGATGACGTATGATGATAAGAGTGCCCCTCACTTCACACAGGTGTGAATTTTTTTAAATGAATAAAAACAACAATATAATGTCTGTGAATGTCTGTGTGTGTCCGGTCAGTTGGCCTCAAAACTTTTCCATGTCAAGGAGCAAGGACCACAAATTGTTAGCCCACAGACCCCCATTTGAAAATATATGCCAGGGCTCTAGCAGTGATTCTCATCATTTTTATTTCAAGGACACCCAGTTTGACATGCATTAGGCTACTGACCCCCCATTTAATGCCATTTACATAAGGGACCTCAATTTATAATTTTTTATTTATATCGTAAAATCAATGTCAACTCTGAGAGGGTACAAATGGAACCAAATGGACCTGTAAGGGTCAATTTCGTTCCATTTGTAAACTCTGACTCCCCGGATCCCACTTTGAGAACCACTATTGTCTGTGTGTGTGCGTGTGTAAACACAAATACAACACTATCCAAGTTCCAGTGATAGACGTTGTTGTTAGCATATAAGTCATTAGCATGGTCTGTAGCGTAGCATGGTCTGTAGCATCATGTAGCCAAACAGCTACTACTTCTACATTTCTCAACCAAAACGGTCGCGTCGCGTTTCACAATGCTACACAACTGGAGCAAATTAATAAACTACAACCGGTAACGAGTGACACGCATTCAACAGCGCGATGAATGAACGAGCACCAATACGCGCTCGTCAGCTGCTGAGCTGCTGAGACAGTCGTATGAATGCGAGTCAGTGAGTGAAATGAGAGAGGGGAGATAGAGCGGAGAAGCAGGCGGGGCTATTAGCCTGCTATGGAACTACACACTGCAACAGACAGAGTGGAGAAGCGTCTCTCTCTCGCTCGTCTCAGCCGTTCCTCCGGAGAGATTGGCGACTCGGGGAGCGTTTGGGCGCACCACAGAAATGATTGGTAGTCCCATAGTTGCTACCAACTATATTTTTATGTAGCACAGATAAAATTTCAGGCGCATTTGCGTCCAAAATGATCGCAATTTCGAGCCCATATAAAGTATATTATCGGCGCTATTATAACGTTATCGAATTTATCGGGATGACGTCATAATTGCTAATATCGGGTCGAAATTTATCGGGACGATAATTATCGTGCATCCCTAGTCTCTGTGTGTGTGTCTCCAAAACTGTTCACCTGCATGACTCCAAGTGCTTTCTTGTATAGCAACAGCTGTGGTGCGCGGTGCAGATGGCGTGTCGGCTCAGTTGCGGTGCTCTCTCTCTCTCTCTTTCTCTCTCTCTCTCTCTGTGTGTTTTAATATTCTCTTTGTTCTGCTGAGTTCAGCTCTCTCCGCCTCACGGGGTCATTGGCTGGAAATATTGGCTGGCTGACAAACTTGATCACTGCAGTACCTTACTGTCTTTTCCTATAGGGGACGTAGCAATATTGTCGTCCGTGGCAGTCAATTGGGTATGGCAAGCTGTGGCAGCTATACATATTGGCTCAAGGGGGGTGGGAAATTATTTACTAAAATAAAAAATGATGACCAAAAATTGCCAAATAAACGCACAATTGGAGGAAAATAGTCCCCAATCACCGATTGTTTTTGCACGTACGTGCACACCATGTCATGAACTTAGCTTTTGCTGAAATGACGCCACTGACGGTCGTGATTATCGTGATGTTGCAATAATTAAATAAATAAAATAACAATACTATTGCGGACCTGTGACAGTGGGCATTTTTCGTGGGCATTTTTTTTGTTGCAAGGAGTTGCATTGGGGTGGTTTGTTTTGTTGTAAGGAGTTCCATTGGTGTGTTTTTTTTGTTAGGAGTTGCATTGGTGTGGTTTGTTTTGTTAGGAGTTCCATTGGTGTGTTTTTTTTGTTAGGAGTTGCATTGGTGTGGTTTGTTTTGTTAGGAGTTGCATTGGTGTGGTTTGTTTTGTTAGGAGTTGCATTGGTGTGTTTTTTTGTTGTTAGGAGTTCCATTGGTGTGTTTTTTTTTGTTAGGAGTTGCATTGGTGTGGTTTGTTTTGTTAGGAGTTGCATTGGTGTGGTTTGTTTTGTTAGGAGTTGCATTGGTGTGGTTTGTTTTGTTAGGAGTTGCATTGGTGTGGTTTGTTTTGTTAGGAGTTGCATTGGTGTGGTTTGTTTTGTTAGGAGTTCCATTGGTGTGGTTTGTTTTGTTAGGAGTTGCATTGGTGTGGTTTGGTTTGTTATGAGTTGCATTGGTGTGGTTTGTTTTGTTAGTTGCATTAGTGTGGTTTGGGCCTTATAGTCACTCACACATTGCTGCCAGCTCTGTATCATGATACACTGAATGACAAAACAAAACCTATGGATTCTTACAGTTTTAATGCATAGTTTTTATATCTCTATTGTTATTTGTTTATGTTTTGGTTCCATTCAAGTCTTTTTTTTTTAATATATATTTTAACCTGCGACACACTGTCATCCTGGATTACCAGCCAAGGTGCCTGGACCGCTAAGCCGACCCAGGCCCCTCATTCAAGTCTTTGAGCTGCGACAGAAAAACAAAACAGACAAAACAAAAAGAAACACATTAACATTGAGCCCCAGGCTTCACTTCTTACCCTTCCATCATCCTGACCTTGCTTAGCTTATACTGCAGTCCCTACAGTATCTGTTTGGACCAAATACTTGATTTTGTTTCGACCTACCTTTGAAAATGATGAAAAAGTATAAACAAGTAATGCTGCAGCTGGGGCTTGTTGTGTAACCAGAGGCCAAAGGAGGGTTTCTGGGAAGTGTGGTTCACATTTAACCGATGACATGGCCATTGTGTTAAGAGTGGGCTTCTGTTTAGAACAAAACAGTAAAGTGAACACGTCAATACAAAAGTAATAATAATAATAAACTTTATTCATAAAGCGCCTTTCAAAACAGAGTTATACAAAGTGCTTTCCAGTGGCATATAAAAAGGCAATACATCAGTTAAGAGGCATTCACTGGAATAAAACAATAGCAATAAAGCTTTACAGCATTACACAGAAGAAATCAATAAACAAAACAATTCCACATAATGAAGAAAGAAAAAATAATACCAGCTCCCACTGGAGCTATACTGTCTAACACAGTGGTTCTCAAAGTGGGGCCCGGTGCCTCGCAGGGGCCATTGGGGGGTGGTTCCAGGGGTCATTTGTATTCATTCATTGATTGATTGATTGGTTTTATTTAGAAGCAGCACTTTCAGACACAGTCAAACACAAAAAAAATGCCTTTTATTTCCATTGCCATCCACAAACACAACGGGAAATTAACAATGTTCAGTCAGGACAACTCATGAACTCTTGAATATAAAATGAGCAATATATTTATTATGGTTTGGCAATGAATTGGATCTGCTTTTAGGTACTCGGATCAAAATCAGTCCCAACCATATATAGGGACTCCGAATCCACAGCTGAAATCAATAATGTATCAGTATTCTGGTATTAACCGGAGGGCCACATTAAAAGGCCACTTCACCCCTTTTACAACCAGATCTTATTTGAATGATGTTTGACAAGACAAGAGACACTTTCCTGGGTTTTTTTTATATGTGGGTAATATGTGTTTTTAGATATTTGAGTATTTCAAAGTGTTCATGCAGGGCTCCATGATGTCATGGACAATGGGCTCACTTCCTTCCTGGACTACAATTCCCACAATGCTTTGGTGCACTGTTCCTCCTTGTGGATAGGGGGAGGGCTGTCTTACTGAGACAACATGTATAGTCCAAGGAAATAAGTGAGCCCACATATTACCCACATAAAAAAAAAACAGGAAAGTGTTTCTTGTCTCCCAAACATAATTAAAATAAGATCTGGTTGCAAAATGGGTGAAGTGGACCTATAAGTGAAGGTGCAGGGGGAGCCGCATGTGGCCCCGGGCCGCCAGTTGCCCATGTTGCACAAGGTTTCCACCCGACATAGTGACAATAGAGTGATAATGACAAAGCAACAGGGTTTCATTCACACGCTTTCATTCAAAGGTGTCAGACTTACACAGCGAGCACCGCATGTATAGCTACCGCTATAGCGTAGAAAGAAGCTAGAGAAAAAAATATCACAAATCTAATTGGAAACGTGATATATCGTTGAGTACGGAAGAGCTTAGGTGATAAGAAAGTGTTCCCCCGAGAAGATGTGAGCGGGAGGAGAGATGGAAGAAGATCAGTGAATGTGGAGGAGGGGAAAGACGTATCGCACTGTGATCCGAGGTGTCTAACTCATTTAGACCTGAGACCTGCAGATTCTTCGAAATGCCTTCTCAATCTTGGCAGTTTTATGAAAGAAAAAAAAAAACTTTTTTCTATATCAGTGGTTCTCTAACTATTTCATGTCAAGGAGCCCCAGAAGTATCTGTATTTGGTCACGGAGCCCCATCTGAAAATATGGAAGCAAATATTTGAGTTAAAAACGTTCGCTGTGAAGGAATAATATTCAAAGATTTGCACACGTTTTCACGATTTTTTTCAAACATAGCAGATCTACAAGCTTGTAGATCTAGCTATTTCTCCACACCTATACAGTTTAAAACAATGGGTTGAAGTGGTTCAAAGCTATATGCGGTGACACAGATGCGTCCTCGGGCCTAAATGGTCTAACCCATTCTGACCTGAGATCAGATTCATAGGAGGTTTCCACTGGACACACACTGGTCTGATTAACCCATTCTGACCCGAGATCAGATTCTAAAAAATGTCAGTCGCTCTTCGATTTTTCAAAAATAGCAGACCTACAAGCTCGTAGCGCGCCACTCGGTGGCGCGCTATGAGCTTGTAGATCTGCTGTTTTTCAATAGCTAAAGCATAACATGATGCTAACACCAAAATGGGTGCCCGGTCAGAATGGGCTAATAGCTTCTTTTCAACTAGAAGAATTCATGGTACCATGATGTCGCTTCACGGCCGGGTTACTGCGTTTATTTCCATCCTGCTGGGTTTCTAATTTGGGCCCTATAGCTGCTCAAAAGTTGGTAATAACCCTGAGGGTTTCCAAGAACTTTATTTATATATTAATTTGTTTTTTTCCCCCCCGATACCAACAAACTTCACTGTAAACTTGTGTCGGTTATTTTCACTCGGATCAAACGGACCACACTGTGACGCTTTCAATTATTATTATTTTTTAATTCAAATGAGCTTTATTGGCATGAGAAAACATATACGTTTATACTTGTGGAACGATATAAATCAAAACAAAATTGTAAGTCAGAATCTCCAATAAATCAATTTTTATGTACCAATATCACTCGATGCAGATATGCACACAATGATTAGTCTTTTTAGGGTATAGGTGGTTGTGTTCCAATTATTAACTTTCACAGACAGACAGACAGACAGACAGACGGCTATGGTGCGATTCATACAGTACTCTTATTTTAGAGCTGAATAGAAGTCGGTTCGACTCTGTAGAGCCTACAATGTGACGTCATTTAAGGTTCGGGGGGGGTGGGTACCGTCCTAAAGTCGGATCTTCGGTGCTACTGAATATTTCTGACGAGCCGGCTCTACAGCGGTAAAATAGGAATATGAATCGGCCCTAAGCCCTGTGTTGTTGTCAGAGAGGTAAAGATGGAGGCTGGGGATTTGAGATTGCCACTGGAGGGGATCAACTTCTTCATAGTCATAAATGGCTTTCAGAGAAGCAATCAAATCATCGCACGCATGCGCACATGCACACACACACACACACACACACACACACACATTCTGTCTCTCTGCCTCTCTCTTCCTCTCTTAGAGGTGCACAGACGCATGCGGCACGCACGCGCACACACACACACACACACACACACACACACACGGGTGTGTGTACTCACACAATCCATTTTCGGTGGGCGGGGTTCACTGCATTATCGATCTGTGTGACTGTGATTAACCTGGATAGGCTATAGCGCGCGCACACACACACACACACACACCAACGCGAGCGGTTTCGCAGCTCATCTGTCTGGCTTATAGGTGGATGACTGATACTACAGACCACTTAAAGAGCTAATGCGTCAGACACACACTGGCCATTCGCACGCATGCACTGCAGGCACGTGCACACGCACATGCATGCACACAAAGCTTGTAGAGAGAGAGAGAGAGAGGGAGAGAGATAGAGGGAGAGGGAGAGAGAGATGACGTGCGTGCACATGCGTGCGTAATCCTAATTGCAAATACTCCCCCAAGCGCTTGTCGTAAACAGTGTCAGTTCACCTGACTGATGCGGCTTGCAGACACCACGCTGAACATCACTCCCTTTTCTTTCTTATGTTCGCTGTATACCTGGAACAACTGTCTGCTGCATCAATCCTACACTGGCCCACATCTGGATGACACAAATTAATTATGAATGAGAAACTGTCACCGCCAGTACAGCATAATATGTCATTGTCTAATCATAGTCTCGTTGAAATTGACCAAAGCTGCCATCCGATGATGTCACTGGCAGGGCAGGGATTTCACGACGGCCACGGCGGCCATGGCCGTCGTTGCCCCTCTGGCCGTGTGGCCCCTCGAAGAATGATATGCCCAGACGGCCACAGTGGCCGTTGTGCCCATGTGCTCCGACCGGCGCCCCCACAGCAGTTAATTTTACATGTTTTCCTCTGCGCACTTTTCCAGTCATTACGGTAACCAATGTTCCCCAAACTTCTCACGCAGAACAAATCTGTGTAGCGCACATGAACATGAACACCAGAGATATATTTGTGTATTGTAGTTGTGTTCTACCCCCGCTGGTCGTCATGACGCACACACACACACACACACACACACACACACACACACACACACACACACACACACACATTTTAATCATTTATTTATGTCCACATAAGATATACAATACAAGGACACAAGCCCTTGTGGGCTCTTCTCTCTTCTCTCTTCTGCTGTTATTCCATAACAAACATGAAGGGACGCTGGTAATACTAAAGTATAACATTCACTGTTATAAATGCAGGTTCATGTTGGGTCAAATTGATAAACTGCGTGAGCCACGCATGTTTTACACAGTTGAACAATTGAGCTTGTCGAGCTAACATAGTCTTCTACCTCTTTCCCTGTGCAGTCCTCCTGTTCCAAATAAATTATTCCATCTGAAAAGTCCTTAATTCAGCAACAGCTTCCAACAACAACAACAACACAAAACGCTAACTGAAGTTGTGATCATGTTAAAAAAAGAAAAGAAAAACATCCACTCGTCTCAACCCTTGCACAGCTGCTGGGCAAAGCAGCGTTGACGACGCATTGTCTCTCACTCTATCGCCTAGGCTGTAGTCAATTAAACATTGTTAAGCTTCCCAACTACACTACAACAGAAAGTGTAACATTTTGAATCTCTATACAGAGCTTAAAATGAACTGAAAGAAACTGCAGCAGTGAGTGACATGAGGTATTTGTTTTTTTCTTAGACAATTTAATGCAGACCTGTATGTCTGAACGGGACATTTTTATTTCTGTGTTATTCAATATATTAATTTAGCACAAAATATATAGGCTTTTCTAAACCAAGCCCTCATTCAAAAGTTATTATGTTAATTAACTCACAGTTTAACCCAAGGACCCCCAAATTAAATGTATCTGAATTAGCCTATAGGCCCTAGGGTGATTTTCATCTCTGGACTGGGACCCCAATGCATGTTACAGACATGTTTACAATATTTTACAACAGTAGCTACTTATATTTTGTTATTTAAAGCTTATTAATAAAGATTATTTATGTTGTTGTTGCCTGATGTAGGGGAAAGGAACTGGTTGGAATAACGTGTTCCTTCCGCGCGCTACGACCAAACGGGGAAGTTCATGTCCGTTGCTCTCCCTAGGTTGGCAGAGGGTGTGTAGAGCCCAGGATCACATTAGATAATTGACACTGGGTGAAAAATGGGTTACAAAATTGTGGGATACAAATTATTAAGAGAAAAAAAAGCTTGTATGTAGGTCTGCAATTTTTTCAAAAATCGTGAAAATGTGTCACAAATCTTTGGAATATATATTCTTTCACAGCGAACGTTTTAAACTCAAATCTTTGCTTCCGGGCGGGTCCCTGGAACAACATATTTTCAGATGGGGGTCAATTAAATTACATATAGTTTTTGGGGTCCTTGACATGAAATATTGTGCACCACTGATATAGAAACAGGTATTTCAGAAAACGGTCATTTAGAAGACACTGATTGATCATTAGCGAGAGCTTGCTGCACCTGACAATTATGATTAGGATGAATGAAGTCATGCTTGTTCTTCCACGTCTTGCACATACAAAAATAAAACACATTCCCGAACATTAAAACCAATTTAATGTCCGCCAAACATAATTGTGCAGTCGTGGACGATTGGATTTAACTTGTAAATCAATCTTTACTCCAAGGGAGTGTTATGTAACAGACTTAAAAAAAATAAATAAATACATGCTTTAACATGCATTAAGATTAAAACACGACGTTAACTCAAAAGTTTGACACAAAACCTTGTATGACTTATACTGTATCTTGGGGATATTTGGCCCTCACAAATATTGTACTACACTCACGCACACACACACACACACACACACACACACACGCACAGGCACACACTGAAAGCAGTACGTGGGAAGGGGCTGACTGCGCCACAGAGCAGATCTAACACTTCCCATTCCCACACAATGCCATGCAGGAACAGGAACCCATGCAGCAGCAGCTCAGAAAGCCTCCTCCTACAGCTGCACACAGGCTACATTTTGTCGCCTCTACTTTTCAGGAGATGATGTCTGTCTTGACGTTCTGTTCGTTCCCCCCACAGACAGTCAGTCCTTTTGTGCATGCAAGCCTCACACATATCCAACAACAGCAACCTGGCTTCCCCCCTTAGCGCCAGCATTCTGTCTATTTTCAGGCAGTCGCCCCCCTCCCCTCCCCCCCCACTCCTTTTTTTTGGGTGCTTTATTTCATGACTAAAGCCGTGGAACAGAGAGAGAGAGGCAGGGTGAGGACACGCAATGCTATAGAGGACGCCAGACGGAATGGGGTCACCCATTACTCAGCACAGAGAGTTCTTATTCTCTAGGGGGGGTCCGTGACTCCTCGGGGTCACACTGCATAGGGGGGGGTCCGTGACTCCTCGGGGTCATACTGCATAGGGGGGGGTCCGTGACTCCTCGGGGTCATATACTGCATATAGGGGGGGTCCGCCGAACAGCGGTGATTTTGAGTTTAGTTTTTAGTCGTCGTCTCTTGAATAGTTTTCAATTATATAGTTTCAGTCACAGTTTAGTCACCTGGAATGTTTTTTTGTGTATCTTTTAGTCAACTAAATATCATACGATTTTAGTCGTCGACTGAATCTACAGTTGTTTTAGTCGACTGGCCTTGATGCCGTCATAACGACTTATTTTACACTTGCTGAAAATTGCCGATCTACAAGCTCGCATCGCGTCGCAGATCACCTATACTTTCAGCATGCGACCATGACTAAAATGACTTACTGGATATCTTGTCCGCTAGTTCCTTCCTAACATTATAGTCTAGTTTATTTTTATTGACAATTTTTTTTCAGACGGGGGATGGCGGCCAAATACATACATTGTTTGGGGACCTTGACATGAAAATGTTTGAGAACGACCGACATAGAAACGTAGGTTTTTCAGAAAACTGTCAGGATTTAGAAGACATTTGTAAATGGGTCGAAATGGGTTAAGTGTCTCGCTTGCTCCTGGAATCGACCTTTGGCCTTTCCAGGCAGGGCTGCATGCCCTGAGTGACCATTCAGCTTCCCAAATGCTTCAACTGTCTGTACTGTATATTTACACTTATTCACTGCAGGAGTTCTTCCACTGGCCTTTGTAGAATGACCCCGCCGTCATTGTAGCTCCATTTCACACATATTTGCCTTTAAAATAGTGCCATCGTTTGTCATAGTGTCGAAAACATATTCCACCACGCGAGCAACAACAAAACAACAAGGGGGAACAGCCCGACATGGAAGCTGCCATGACACCCCATAGGCATTGCATTGTTTGTGTATCGACTGACCAAGAGCAGCCTCTGTCAGAGTAATGTAAGCTGTTCACCAATACACATTCATTGTATTGTTGCTGTATTGTATTTGTAACAGGTTGATTCTCAGCCCCACGGAAGGTGCACATTCTGCTGTGACAAACTATACTTGTGTTTATCTATGCGGGTGCTGTAATTGGGAAGCTGCCTTGATTGCCTGAAGAGAGCTCTGATTGATTGCTTTAGGGGGAGCGTCTTGGGGTGTTGCTAAATGCTTTGTGATTGGCTGACTGCTTAGCCAGGGGTGGAGTCATGACTCTATATAAAGGGGAAATGGTTCAGTAGAGAGTAGGCTGCCATGGGGAGAGGTTGACTCCAGTACCTCTCTGTTTAAGTTATGTTTTGTTGTTTGAGTTCTTTCTTTTCTTCAGTTATTTCACCTATGTTGTCCAGGCCTGGAACACATTCAACTATATTTCTCACCTTCAAGTCTGCCTCATGTCCAGTATGTCATTTTAAAGGTTTTATTACTGAAAAACAGCCGATCTACAACTCGTGAATGGGGGGGGGGGGGTCAAAGCTTTATAACCACTATTAGGGACCTGTCATTATAAGCATGCATGTCATATATGTCAAAATATCGTCAAAGAAGTTCCACCATTTTTTCCATCCATCCATTCATCCTTCCATATTTAATATAACCGCTTATCTGGAGTTGGGTCACGGGGGCAACGGTTTCAGGCAGAGAGCTCCAGACAGACCTTTCCTGAGCAACATTAGCCTTAATTCCCCCCATGGGGAGTCCCAGAGGGACATCTGTAGAGGACTGTATACCACCTATAAGCTCGCTCCTGCTTTTCCATTCTCCCGTCAGCACAAATCAACTGGTGGCTCACTCCTCCCACTCTTTTCTCCTCCTCTGTGTGTGTGTGTGTGTGTGTGTGTGTGTGTGTGTGTGTGTGTGTGTGTGTGTGTGTGTGTGTGTGTGTGTGTGTGTGTGTGTCTCCGTGCGCAGGAGCTGCAGTTTGAGCGTCTCACCAGGGAACTGGAGGCAGAGCGGCAGATCGTGGCCACCCAGCTGGAGAGATGCAAGCTGGGGGATCACGCCGCTAGCATGAGCAACATCAGGTACGAGACACACACGGCATGTCTGCAGGGGTGGAAAAAGTACTTGATTGATTGATTGATTGATTGATTAATTGATAGATTGACAGTTTGCAGAATTACAGTGTATATATATATACATTTCAAGTATACAACTCAATACAAAAAACTGTCGACTGTGAGTGGACGACGCCATACAGTATTACACTTGTTTACAAGAGGGTCCACCGTTTTCAATTCATCGAGACATTTAGAGACATACAAATATACACTTCTATAGCCAAAATCAGGAAATCATCATAGAGGAGGTAAATATATATATATATATATATATATATATATATATATATACAGTGAGGGGGGAAAGGGGTGGGTGGGGGATTAAGATTTTACGGGGGCCAGTTTCATTTTGGTGGCATAGGAGCGGAATTAATTTAGCCCCTTTTTGTGTCAAATCTGGGTTGCACATGGTTTGTTGAGCTCCCTCTGGTGTTGGTGCATGGACTTCGTTGACATTGGGGAAGTATTTAGACAGGTACATGGGTATCTTGGTGGAGTAGCGAATCTTGTGGACCAGACCCGTTGCAAGAAGCTGTACTTTGTCGTCAACTTGTACTTTATTATTGTACCTACCCGTATAAGTCGAAAGTATCAATACTACAACGTAAAATATTTAAAGGTCCATCAGCCGGACGTGAAAGTTGACTGTGTTAAAGGTGTATAGGGAAAACGGAAATGGTGGGCATTTTTTTTTGAAGTTTCAGCCGGTTTAAACGTGAAACGCTGGCTCTGAACCAATCAGAGCATTGCATCCCTTCAGGCGATGAGACGGTAGCTATATGCTACACGCAGAGTGTTTGTTTACAAGTCAGATAGTCGGCCAGATGTACCAGTTTACTGATACGTGGCTTATTTCTACCCTATAATGTTTTCAGATACATATTTTAGCGTGATAATTAAGTAATATACACTGGCTGGATGTTATCTTGAATGGGAATAAAAACGGAGGATTTCTGTAATCAGTATAGAAGCTGTGTTGGACGGACTCACAGATACGGGGAATAAAACTGGTGAGCTTCATTTTTAGCGGCTTTTATCAATGTGGGCCTCGACACGTCATCACGCAGTACGTTTTCGTTTACAGGAAGTAATAAAAAATAGAAAGAAATGTAAAAGTTCTAATTTCTTTTGGCATCCATTGTTAGGTATAGCTCATATGATGACCACGGATGTGGTCTAATAGTGTGAAGAACATATTTTTAATTTCACACTACGCCTTTAAATCTATCGCTGTGGGGTTTTTTTATTTCCATTCACCCGGATCATATATATATTTTGTAATCGTGATCAGCGACGCTTCACTTATCGCCCGTGAATGAAGCTTGTTTTGATTAGACTCGTGAAATCCGGGAAAATGAATCGGAGATAAAAGGATTTGAAAAGAATATATATACTGAAACCTATATTGGAAATGGCAGATCACAACGTGTCGCATTGCGGGTGCGTTGTGAGCTTGTAGATGTTCTTGGGAGGGGTCATATATCACATATACCATACTCTGTGTGTGTGTGTGCGTGCACGTGTGCATAAGTGACTGTGCAAGGTAAGCATGACTCGGAGGACAGGTGTGTGTGGAGGGGGGTGACTTGCTAAACGTTTCTTCATGTGTCCGCACGTGTGTGTGTGTGTGTGTGTGTGTGTGTGTGGGCTGTATCAGTGAAACAGTTCTCTGTGTAAATGCATTTGTGCGTGTGCATGGGTGTGGTGTGTGTGTGTGTGTGTGTGTGTGTGTGTGTGTGTGTGTGTGTGCGTGCGTGTGAGATTAGTGCATGATGGAGCAGTATCTGGGTCCTTGATGACACTAATGCTGACTGCACCATTATTTTGCTTCCCGACTGCACTCTCTCTCACTCACACACACACACAGACACACACAGACACACACACACAGACACACACACACACACACACACACACACACACACACACACACACACGCATACACACACACACACACACACACACACACACACACACACACACACACACACACACACACACACACACACACACAAACACACACTCCTTGCTCAGCTCCCTGGGTGGAGGTCTTGAGTGCGTGTGTGTGTGTGTGTGTGTCTGTGTGTGTGAGCTCAGGTTCACAGTGGGAAGCTTCTGAGAAGGGGCTACGTTTCCTGCAGCTGCGAAACCCATTTATCACCTGGATCGATGGGGGAAACAACACAGACACACACACACACACACACACACACACACACACACACACACACACACACGGGGGCATATAGCAGCAGCAGAGTATAGCCATAGCTGAATCCCAGAAGCCTATGCCCACTAATATACAAACCCATTTAGAGCTATAGGGCCAATTCTAAAAATAAAAAAAGTCCTAATAGTTTTCTGAAAACCCGATGTTTCTATGTCCGACGTGGTGCTCAACCTTTTTCATGTCAAGGACCCCAAAAAATATATGTAATTGGCCACCGACCCCCATCTGAAAATATGTTGTTCCAAGGACCCCCCCCCCCCCCCCCCAGAAGCAAAGATTTGAGTTCAAAACGTTCACTCTGAAAGAATATATATTGAAAGATTTGCGCAACATTCTAACGTTTTTTTTCAAAAATAGCAGACAAGCTCGTTTATATGAGCTTGTAGACCTGCAATTTTTTTAATAGTTAAAGTATAACCTATATGCTTAACCCATTCTGGGGCGGGAACCCCTTTTGGTGTTTTAACTAAGCATTATGTAATGCGGCATGCAGGCCTAAAACACCAAAAGGGGTTCCTGTTCAGAATGGACTAACATACAGCTTCTCCCATGCGATGGCCAGAGGGGGATTCCCGTTTGGGAGAGAGAGAGAGAGAGAGGGAGAGGCACAGTAGGTGTTTGGTTTACTCCATGCTGAGGCCTGGGTTTGAATCTGGGTCACTACAATCTACAACAGTCTAGTGCACACAGTGCTGTTTTGCCTATAGGGCATGCACGCACGCACGCCACACTTGTATGCAAGCGCACGCACAAGCGCACACAGTGCTGTGTTGCCTAGGGCACGCACGCACGCCACACGCAAGCACAAGCACACGCACGCACAAGCGCGTATCTCCAGATTTCAACTTTTTACGATTGATTTACGACATGCTTTTTTTTCTGCCCATGAACGCCTCTGGCAAAATTGTCCTCATCTCGCCTATGAAAAAGGCAGAAAATCACTAAATATCTATTCTGTTTGTTTTTTTGTGTGATTTTCGTTTTTTTAAAATATATTAACACAGTTTGAATGTTGAAGGTTTTCATCCAAACAGATTATTGATCTGATTTCAATTTACAAGTGGTATAATGAGAGAAAGGGAGCTGTTTTGGACGAACAAGGTTTCTCACCCGACAGCATGCAGCACTACAATCAGCATATTATTAGGTGTGAGGGACTTCTCCGTAACTACTTCATTATGTTTCCCAATTAACGACTGTGACCTTTTCACTGCCAAAAGAGTTTGCAGGTGTTAACAGGCGCTGTGAGGTAACATGAGAGAGAGAGAGAGAGAGAGGGGGGGGGGGGGGGGGGGGAGCTGACACACCTGACTAGCCTGCTAATTAGCCAGTGGTGGAAGAAATACAGAGACACGTTGTATTACTGTGGAATCTGCGGAATTCCATAATTCTACATGTTTCATAAGTAATGTGTGCTCATCCTGCATGTTGTCATCTGCAGGGGCGCGTCCGCCTGAGACCTTGTTTCACTTCAAGCTCTCGGCCGGGACCCCTATGGGTGCACGGATCGTTTATACTGTGCCTTTTGTCTTGAGTTCAGTTCCTGAGACACACTTATGGACATTTAAATGCTAGAGATAAACAGTGGTTCAAAGTGGCCCACTGTCTGGAGTGGCCACTCCAGACAGTATGGTTGATCAAAAGAATGTATCTTTAAAGTGTATGCAATTTCTGTCGACACCCTCTACTCATGTAAAGTGCTTTAAATACGGTACTAGAACACGATTACTTCAGTCAGTCGGGCATCACACACCCTGTGTGTGGACTGGAGACGTCGGCCACTTCGCTGGCTGGCGTGAACCTTTACCTGTGCTGTGCTGTATATATACTCTGAAATAAACATCGCGGAACATCACTCCAGCTGCCGTGCAGTCTATATACCGTCTCACTTTTCTCCTGCTCTCCAGTTCTGTATTCTGTACAGCATATACAATGGTAGAATCAGATACCACATCACGTATAATGCAAAAGTATAGCAATAAATACCACAACCCCCTGCAAGATATATACGAGCGCCGTGTCCATAGATTACCAAAGCCCTGAAGGGTTTTAGGCTGTTGCTTTTCGACTCTTTTCATATCGAGGTTCCATTATATATTTGTCATTTGAGCCGCGGAACACCATTTGAGGAGATTTTGCCTCTCAGAGACCCGAAACGCAGAATATTTTGTTATCGTTGGATAAGATTAAGGCAAACGTTGATCCAAATAACAATTCCTCAACTGTCTCTAACTGTGTAGACTTCTTGTAAATGAACGTCATGCAGATGTTTAACAATAAGTGAAATGTTAAACGAGCGTGAAATGAAACCATTTGGTTTCATTTCACACTCCCAAGAGGTGAAGATTCATAAGGGGTCCATGTGTTTACCAGCTCTACATCATTTAGCCACTGGTCCCCGGACCACTGGTTGAAAACCACTGCAGGTTTAGGCAATGGCACTCTCGCTATTCCGACTCTGACGTGCTAAAGCAGTACTAACCAGTAACTAATCAGTTCAACTAGGGACACGTATTGTTGTGTTTCCAAATATATGGGACAATTCCTCATTCCAAGGGGACGGTGGGAACCTAACTAGTGTATTAAGGGTAGCAGTTAGGATATCAATCTTGAAAGCTACACTTTCCTGCTGAATTGCCCTGTGCCCAGTGTGTCAACAGTATTTCTTATGCAGTCTAAAAGTCCATACCTTACTGTTATTTCTGTGCAATTACTTTATAGTTTGAAGCATTGTGGCCGACGGGCACAGTTCTAGTACTAATTCACACTGGCATTATGCAAAGCAATGGAAGCCGGTGACATGAAGATATACAAAGCTATATACAGGCTGCCATTCATTGTCAATGGAAGCCAGCGATACAAAGCTATACATTCGGTTTTGTAGCTCCTCCAAAAATCTACTTTACCGATGTGAGCTGGCTTCTGCTCCCTGGAACAAAATATTCTCAGATGGGGGTCGGTGGCCAAACGGGGGTCCAAATGTCATTGACATGATGACATAGTTTGAGAACCACTGACATATATATAGAAACATGAGGTTTTTCTGAAAACTCTGCATGATTTAGAAGACATTTGTCTAGAATCTTAAATTAGGTCTAATTGGATTAACTGGAGGTTACTTCAGTAACCCACGGTTCTTTAAGCAAAATGAGTGAAATGGTTCGCCCGTGGGATCCCCCGCGGCACGATCAGGGCCGCAGGCGGTCGGTCCCCCGTAGGCCAAAGCATTTCATGAGATGAAGCTTCTATGGAAGAACCGTCTCCGCTTCACTTTCTCTCCCCTCCACGGTTCCTGTGTGTATATAGTGGGAGGAGGGAAGGGGAACTAATTAATTCCAGTCAGCCAGTTTCTTGTGTTCTCTTTAACCCCAGGCTATATAAACCGGTATCTTTCATATTGTTTCTCTCGCTGCTCGTGCAGCTGACGTCAATGAATGATCAACGCTCCATGCAGCATGCAACGCAGTGATATCTATACGTTGCCTTTTGTGTCTTTTCTTTTGTATAGCATTGTGTGTATAGTGTCGCCAAGTCTGCTTATTGTACGCTTATTATAATCTGGTTGTTGTGTGTGTGTGTGTGTGTGTGTGTGCGTGTGCACGTGCATTTGCGTGTGTGTGCGTGTGTGCGCTCGCGCATGCTCATGCTCATGTGGCTTATTAGTCGTCTCCTTTGGGCTTCTTTCATACACCTGGTTGCTTGTTTGTTCTCTCGGAAAACATGGCAACACTGACGCCGGCGTGGGTAAATGATTTAGTTTGCGTGCTGTGTGCGTGTCTGTGTGTGTGTGTGTGTGTGTGTGTGTGTGTGTGCGCGTGTGTGTACGTGTGTGTGTGTGTGTGTGTGTGTGTGTGTGTGTGTGTGTGTGTGTGTGTGTGTGTGTGTGTGTGTGTGTGTGTGTGTGTGTGTGTGTGTGTGTGTGTGTGTGTGTGTGTGTGTGTGCGTGCGTGCATGCTGTGCCGTGCCGTGCCGTGCCGAGCCGAGGCAAGCTTCCTTCACCACCACCCGTGTCTCTCTCTCTCTCTCTCTCTCTCTCTCTCTCTCTCTCTCTCTCTCTCTCTCTCTCTCTCTCTCTCTCTCTCTCTCTCTCTCCCGGGTTTGTTTGTGTGTTGTGCTTTGTGCCACAGCTTGGCTGTCATGTCTGAGAGATGGCGTTCATTAGAATGCAGCGTGCCTCTCACAGGCAGCCGCAGGCAGCTTATTGCGTAAGCACACGGCCCTGAGGGGAGGCTTGAGAAAAGAACTCGTAGACGCGGAGAACGCTATACAGCTGGAGAAAGCAGCGATTGAGGGGTTCTTTTATGAAAACTTTTCCGTGTTTACTCTCTGGCTCCAACTTACCTCAGATGTGTCGTTGTTGTCAGTGGAGGCCTTATATATGTTTCAATCGTTTCAACTGAAATGGGCCTTGAACCTCAAACAGTAGTAGTAGTAGTAGTAGAAGTAGTATTGCATTGCATCGCAGCCTTCCAATCAGCCTTGTCAATTATTCAGCCTTGTACGTCCACTTACCTAGTTGGCAGCAGCTAATAATCACTGCAGGTACTCGACCTGTCACGTTGACCTGTGTTGTTTGGTTGTAATTGTTCCCACTTCCCAGTGTGTGCACTCACTGCCCTAGCAGCGCTGACAGTTGCGATAGCATATTATGCTGCCTTCCAGTTATACGTACCTTAAAGTAAAACATTGTTTAATCAAGCTGCTTGTGTCTTTTTCTACTTTGGCTGTGTATGCAGTTCATGCTTTGAAGTCCGATAATACACACTAACAAAAAAAAAGGAAAAAAGGAATTATTAATTATTAATATTATGACGTCATGAACGGGGCCTCCCGATCCTTAAGGCCGCCCCTGGTTGTTGGAAACCTTGTGTGTCCAAAATCGTTTCTTTTGTTGGTCCGTTTCTTATTTCAACCTTTTAAAATAGTGAAAATAGCCAATCCGCAATTTTTGCTATTTACATTGCATTTGTGTAAATAACACTCAGATAGCACCATACTTCACTGTATGATGAAGACTAGGCCCTATATAGGGCATCAATTTAATTAGAAAAAAAACTAATAAAGTTCAAATAATTATGGATATGCAGGTTTGTGTGCGTGTGTGCGTGTGTGCGTGCATGCACTAGGGAATGTTCCCAAACATTCTAAATTGGAAAATCGGATTAAAACAAGAATTGATTAAATCAATTAATTACCTGCTGATTGTTATTATCTGCGGGGGTCCGCTATAACTGCCTCTGTGTCAGTTTCAGCGCAGTAGTTTAGGTAGGAACCAAAGTTCTCTAAGGTGGAACTATTGTGTTCTGAGTGAAAACTAGATCTATATTAAATTGTGTATAGTAGCAATACAAGTAAATTAATACATGGTAACCCTTCCACAGTAATATAGCTTTTTCATATTTGTGATTTGTTTTGCATAATATGTTCCTCCTACATAATGCTTCATTTGCATAATTGAAAAATGTGAAATTTGTAATCAAATAAATCATTGTCTTTGTGTAAGTACTGAATTCGGGAAGTGTCATGGTGTTACCAATCTAATATAGATATGGTTTTGCCCACTCATTTCCTAATTAACGTTTTTGGAGCTCTGGCTCATGGAGTAAGTGCCGATTCATACTCCTATTTTAGAGCCGAATAAAAGTCGGTTCGTACCGAGCCTACAATGTGACATCCTTTGAGGTGGGGGGGGGGGGGGGGGGGTACCGTACTAAAGTCGTCTCTTCGGTGCTATGAATCGGACCAAACGGTGGGAAAGGGCCCGAGATGTCAAGTGAATGGGGGCAGAGGGGTTGAGCTGGGTGGAGCACACAGTGTGGTTTGTTTCACATAAAGTTTCAGTAGTTGTCACTGTAGTGACTGTACAATACTTTCAAAAGTGTCATGCCTCCTCCCTGGCTGGCACGGCTAATAAGTTAGCCATGTGCTATCTGTGTTGTGTTTACTGGCAGATGATAATGGCACAAGGGGGAGTTAATAGTCTGACGTTGAACATTGTAGGCTGTACAGATAGTGGTTTTCATGACAGATAAGCAATGTAACCAGTGTGGGCGCTTGTTGTCTCAGTCCGTGTCCAAAAGAAACGAAAGACGCACTGTACAAATGGACTGTTGGGCCATTTGGTTGTTTCCTTGCCGACTTCACGGCCCCCCCGTGGCGGACCCCCATACTGCGTGGGGGTCCGCGGATAAGGGGGGTCCCCGCGGTAGTGTACGATGCGTGTCGTCACGCCGGTGTCATTGCTGCGTGTGGTTTATTTGCCACTTCTATGCCTGGTTGCTGGCGTCAATTTCCATATGGCTATAGTATCATGGATTATAAGAAAGACGGAGCGGTTATGTTGTGAGTCTTCTTCATGGCGTGCAGACTATGGGATGTTATCCCCGTAGGTTGTTGCTGGAGACAAGGCATCCAATCGGCAAGCAGAAGTAGTAGTTGACTAGTGTAGTCAACTTTTTCGTGTCAGAAATAAGCTAACCATTCTCCCAAAATCAGCCAAGCAATTAACTGTGAGGTGATGAACAACTCATTTTGTCGACAAGGTGTCGTTCTCTCGCAAATTTGCAGTGTTGCACGTCTCAGACCTATTCATAGACCTGCTGCTTTGCAATCAGCAGGTACAAAAGGAACCTCAAATTCGGTTATTCTCCATCTATATAGCTTTTATCCCACGATTTTGCAACCCATTTTTTCACCCAGTGTCCAAGCTGCTTCTTTTCACCTGACAGGGGAGAGTTTCCCTGGTTGGACGTAGCGCGTGGAAGGAACACGTGACCAGTTCCTTTCCCCTCCATCAGGCGCCCTGGCAGGCATGTTTTTGTGAGGGACATGGGGAGAACATGTGAGGGTACCTACCCTAGGGAACACGGGGAGAACATGTGAGGGTACCTACCCTAGGGGACACGGGGAGAACATGTGAGGGTACCTACCCTAGGGGACACGGGGAGAACATGCAAACTCCACACAGAAAGGCCCTTTCGCCAACCCCGCCTCGGGTATGGGCACTGATGACGTTCGGTTACATTTGAGTGTACTTCAAAAAAACTAAAAACTAAAAAAAAGCTCTTTTGTTAAAACAATCTGATTGGCTCTGATTGGTTCAGCTGCCTGGAAATTAATCAATGGGATGACGCCCGCATGTGCGTGGTTTCGTCTGTTCGCCTGGCCACAGAATTGAAGCTAAAAATAGATCTAATAATGACTGGCAGTCTCTTTGGGCTTATTCTGTTGGATGATTCACCTTCAAACGCGTGTGCATTGTTGCTTTTCTTTGCCAGGCCCACTTTCCATTGCACAGCTTACATTTGAAATGGCTTTGATTATGAATTCTTTGCTCTGCTTTGTTCACAATATGCAGGGTTCAGAGGGTTTGAACGACTCTTGGCTGTTGAGTTTGACAGCTGAAAGCGTGTGCGTGTGTGCGTGCGTGCGTGCGTGCGTGCGTGCGTGCGTGCATGTGTGTGTGTGTGTGTGTGTGTGTGTGAGAAGCTGAGTTTTCCCTGCGAGATTAACACCTTTACAACTATACTTAAGCCATCATTACTTGCAGGTGCTGTCCTTAAGCATTAACCCCGCCTCCCTCTGGTTCAGATGTGAAACCCGCCCACCCAGCTTAATCTAGACCAATCAGTGAACGAGAGTAAACTGATTGGTGAAAGGACAGTACAAAAAAACAGAGATGTGTGTCGGGGACGGCTGACAGTTTTTTATTTTTTATTTAATTTAATTTAATTTATACGTTTATTTAACAGGGACAAGACAAAAAAACAATGCATCAAGTTGTAAAAACATGAAACCGTTGCATTGTTTGTATAGCCAAGGCTAATTTGCAACCTCAGTCCCTGGTTAGGCCTTTCTATACAAATATGATCTATACAGAAAACAATCTTTTCTAAAACATTACATACAAATACATCTAATCTACAGTAGGTGTATTACTAAGTACAAAAGCAATAACCGTCTTAAAATGTGCCTATAACAACATAAATGTTCGCACCTCTGGCCCGATTTCAACCAGAGTTTAACTTAAACATTTTGAGATCAGTTTTAGGGCGCTCCACAAGAAATGTATCCCTTGTACTGAAGGTCCTTTTATCTGAGGGCATAGGTAAAAGGTCCAGATAAACCAACTAGTCATCAGCAGCCGGCAACCTCGAGGTAGTTCTTACTCAGTACAAGGGATACACTTGTGGAATGCCCTAAAAAACGGAGACATGTGTCGGGGGATGGCTGACAGTAAAAAAAACAGAGACATGTGTCGGGGACGGTCCGCCCTATAGTGACGCACTTTTGTAGTTTTTTAACCTTTAGAAAAGTAACCTTTAGAAAACGACTTCACGTGATGAGCTATAATATCACCGCAAACTGGAGTCTGAATGGTCCTCGTGTCTGACGTGCTCCGCCTACGCACTCGAGTGCTGTTCATGCAGCCTGAGAACTGAGACAAGCTGGAGTTTGAAATACATCGATTTCAACGAGGGCGGACCGAATAAAAGCTATTTTAAGCATGTGTGCAACATGCCAACTGTTTTAAAGTATTGTACAGTAACAACTAAAGTATATGTTTAATGTTTATGTTGTACTATTACTACAGAATAATCTAAAATCAAGGGATTTAAGATCATTAAAGCTGGGCTGTTGCCCGGGTCCAATGCATTTCTGCCTACTTCCTACTTGTCCCCATTCTCAATAGAAGTCTATGTAGAAGACTGATGTGAACGCAGTTTGCGTAACTCTGTCTATAAGGCTCTGGCCCAGGTACCCCTTTTCGGTGGGCGATTTATTTCCAGGTAGCCCCACATCCTCGCAACATCGATAAGCTTTTTTTTTTTACAACCTTATACATTTAGATGCCATTGAAAATATTTGTATTCAAAATCTTCAGGTTTCACAACTTTTATTTAAGATGCTATATATATCTTGGAATAAATGTAGACCTATTGTGCAGAAGCATATAGGCCTATACTGTAGCGTAATTGCCTTAATCCTTGCATGCATCAGCTGAGTTTAATTTCCATCCAAAAGCCCTTGAATTGATTGAATGTGGATTTAGGATTACTGTGATTATGGTATAAGCTAACATATCACAGTACATAGAATAATTAACAAAAACATTTATTAACTTAAAATATAAAATAAAATAACAAACCTGAAATATTTCACGGACCCCCTGGCTATGCGTCGCAGACCCCACTTTGGGAACCGTGGGCCTATACCTACCGTGGACACCCATTTGTAGTGTTCTTGTGGGTCTTTTTTTCCCCTGCTGTACGGTCGTGCACTGTCAGGCGCATCCATGGCTTATTGGCCCCATACTGTTCTGTACAGATGAAAGACAAATGGCTGCATGCTTGTTAAATTAAATTAATCAAAAGGGAGAGTTAACCCATTCTGGACGGCGAATTAACCCTGTTGGTGTTTTAAGCATTATACTTTAGCTATTGAAAAATAGCAGATCTACAAGCTCATAGCGTGGCACCGAGTGCCGCGCTATGAGCTTGTAACATCTTTGAATGTATATATTCTTTCAGAGCGAACGTTTTTAACTCAAATCTTTGCTTCATGGGGGGGGGGGGGGGGGGGGGTGTCCCCCTGGAACAACATATTTTCAGATTGGGGTGGGTGGCCAAATACATATATAGTATTTCGGGGACCTTGACATGAAAAAAGATTGAGACCCACTGACATAGAAACATTTAGAAGCGTCCTCAGGTCTAAACGAGTTAAGCAAAAGGATTTTTATTTATTGCGTGTCTCTGAGAACTGAAAACAATGAAAGCAAGGCGGGAGCTCTAGGCGGCACGTTGTTGTCAATTAGAGACACTTGATGAAATATTTATCCTCCAATGTTTATTTGCTCCTGCTTGGCAGACCGTTTTCATCTCATCTGTCGAGCCCTTTTTCTTCTCCTGTTATATGGGCTACATGTTGCTTGATCGTCAGCTGTGCTGCAGCATGGGGCCCCCGTTAGCCAGATGTCTGTCACTCTGAAGAACACATTCTATGGCAATATGGTCTGTAGTGTGTTGTTTGTTTTAAAACCCACTGCCCGCCAGGATTAATTATTCTATTTATCGCGCATTGCCAAAGGGTTTATCGCGCGCAACCCTTATTTTGAAGAGCCAATTATCCGTAACCGGATGTTTTACGATGACTGTGTGTGGTGTCTTGACCGGTTGTTGTTGTTCTCTCGCTCTGTGCAGAAAGAACCTGACTGCGAGTATCACAGTGCCTGCTGTGCGCCGCACTGTGACGCGTTTTGAGTTTGTAGATCGGGTATTTTTGCTATGACAGTAATGTGCACTGTGGCCCTCTGGAGTGAGTGTGGAAATATAGCGGCCCTCTCCATCGTCAAAGTTGCCCACCCCTGCTCTGGAATGGATTAAGAGTGTCTGCTAAATGCCTATAATGGAAAAATCTTGAAAATGTGGTGCAAATCATTGAATGTATATTCGTACAGTGAATGTTTTTAACTCCAATATTTGCTTCTGAGGGGGGGTCCCACTGGAACAACATATTTTCAGATGCGGTTCCACGGCCAAATACAGATCATTTTGGGCTTCCTTGACATGAAGATGGTTGAGCACCACTGACATAGAACCATAGATTAAGTCAGAAAACCTTTTAGAAGATTTAGAAGACACTTTAGATTCAGCCTCAGTCCTAAATGGTTTAACATTTAGCTTGCTCCGGATATATGTGGATATAAGCCTTAAACTCCAGGTTCCTTCAGAAAGCAGTCGTGTCCCAGACAACCTGAGGAGGTGTGGAGGGTTCATAATGTACTGCAGCAGAACATCACACATTGATTTTGGCCTTCAACCATCCAGTTGCTCTATAAAAGCAGCAGTAGTATTTTGTTGTGCATTATTCCTGCATGCCCCTATACTGGACACTACAATCAATATTGGCCACTCTCTTCCAAAGCTGAAAGGCACAGTGGTGCCACTGGGGCCCCCAGTAACTAGTAGTAACTGAAGTTTCCAAATACTTAGTAGTGGAGTAGAAGCATAAAGTATATACCAGTCCAGTACTTATACTTTCTCGTTTCCTTCCTCCAAATATAGAGCTCCTCAATCGAGATGTCCTTGCCTGAAACTGGGCTGTGTGTTGTTCCTTCCTACACCCAAAAGACACATTGATTTTATGTTATGCTGCAGTGCCAGAATATCACAGTATAGCTTGTGTTGACGGTGTGTTTTCCACAATGTGAGCCCAGGTGAAACTCATGCCCCCATGTACACTATAGTCTGCGGGGGGTTAAAACATTGTCTCATGTCAAGGAACCCTACATTTACAGTATATATTGTATTTGGATTCTGGAAATATTTCGTGCCAGGGACAGCGCCCCCCCCAAACCCTCCCCATAACCATACACTGGCTATTTGAAAATAGATGATGTAATAATGTGTCACCGTGTGACACATTGTGAACGTGTAGATCAGTGGTATTCAACCAGTGGTCCTTGAGGGGGTTCCAGGTGGTCCCCAGCTAAATGATGGAGAGTTGGTAACCATATGCAGGTAGATCTATTTGGTTTCATTTTACACTCTCAAGAGTTAAACTATTGTTAAACATCTCATCATCATCATCATCATCATTTACCAAAAGTTTAACACAATTAGATAATGTAGAATAATTGTTATTTTGATCCACGTTTGCCTGTTACTGTCTTAACGATGTTATTTCGATAACAACATCTTCTACAGTTTTGGTCTGAGAGGATACATCTCATCAAATGGTGGTCCGTGGCTCAAATGCCAAATAAATAATAGTCCTTGATATGAAAATGTTATCTATTCAATTTTATTAAAGTGTCAAAATCACAGCCAAAGTTGTCTCAAGACACTTTACATATAAAACAGAAAACCAACAAAGATCCACCCAGAGCAAGCAATATCGCGACAGTGGTAACGGAAAAACTCCCCTTTAGGAAGAAAAGTCAGGCAGAACCCGACTCTAGGGTGGGCGGCCATCTGCCGAATAGAAGAAAGATAGACGGGGGAAAGAGATGCAGGCAAATACAAGTAGTCGCAATAACAATAATAATGAATGTAATAGCGCCAGATAATATAATATGGTAAAGCAATGTTGTCGGATAATAATAATATATAATGTATAAGAATATTAAGATAGCCTATAGTGTAGTGGTGTAATGACCAGGTTTGACTGAGGAGAAAAACTTTTTTCTCCAAAATGTAGCACAGGCAGACTCTTCACATACTTTATAAGACACCAAAAACATATACCAACAATATCATATTCACTTCCCACACAGAAACTGCACAAAATATAAAACAAACACAAAACAAAACATAAATACATGTAAAAAAAAATCCATCCTAGTCGCTCACGTCACTTAACCACATCGGATCGATGTTTTTACACTGTCGACTGTTTTATAGCTGTCGACGTAGCTGATGCGGTACAACGGGCAATAGAAAGCAAATTGAAAAACATTCTCAACATCGTTTTTGAATGTGCATGTATGTTTGTATAGCATTGCAGACATGCCCGTCTGCTTGTCATGCCAGTTGTAGTCTTTGGCAGTTGGTTTGTATATACCTGCCTGACATTGAGTCCTCCATGTCTCACGGATGTGTTATGTTGCCTTGTGATTATCTCACAGCAAACACGCGGCTTGCAATTCTGCCTGTCGGCAGCCAACTGAATCGTGTGATGTCACACACAGAAAATGAGGTGCCAGCTGAGCTGTGAGTGGTGCCATAGCGGAACAATTGGCTGGTTACAGAGAGAACCTTATACAGACAGTGGTTATTTGCGTAGCACATTTTTAGTTTAGTTTAGTCATAGTCTTTTGAATAAAATGTACTTTAGTATGTTTTAGTCATCTCTGCAATGCTTTAGTGTTAGTCTAGTTTCAGCCAACTATAAATGTCATGCGCTTTTACTCATCTAAATCTACAGTTGTTTTTTGTTGACAATTGGCCCGTAAACTAATCATCCTCAATTGGCTTTTTCACAATGGCTAAAATAAGTTATATCGTTCCTGCCTCTGGGAAAACTCAGATATAGAGTGGACAGAGCCCCCAAAAACGTTGTCCTGACTTGGGGTCCCCTTTGTAGATTTTGTTGAATACTTTTCCTTTCATTACACTGTTCCGGACTATGTGTCATGTGTCTCATATGCGTCATAATTTCCTATGTATGGGAAATTACTTTTAGTTTTTAGCTTAGTTTTAGTCTTTGTAAATCTTCTACAGGAAAGGAATCTTCTAAAGGAGAATTATAGGTGTTCTCAAAATGCATTTTGTGCTCAAACATGAAAATGTATGTATAATATAATTGATTTGTGCACAGTAATGAGCAGGATAATATGTATTTCCCCCCCCCCCTGAACACCCAGTGAACGGCACTGTAATTATCAAACAAACCACCGTTCGTTGATATATGTTATGTTTGATCGATCGTGACTATACTTAAACCATTAAGAAGACCTGACAACAAATTCTACAAAATGGCTTCTAAATCATTTTCTTTCGTTTCTATGTCAGTGGTTCCCAATCTATTTCATGTCAAGAAGCCCCAGAATTATGTGTATTTGGCCGCCGACCCACATCTGAAAATATATTGTTCCAGGGACCCCACCTAGAAGCAAAGATTTGAGTTAAAAATCATTCGCTCTGAAAGAATATATATTCAAAGATTTGCGCCACATTTTCACGATTTAAAAGAAATAGCAGATCTTGTAGAACCCATTCCTGCCCGAAATGGATTAGTATACTCATTCCCATTACTAATGCATTAGTATACCCATTCCAATTACTAATGGATTAGTATACCCATTCCCATTACTAATGGATTAGTATACCCGTTCCCATTACTAATTGATTAGTATAGAGGGTATGCGCGTGACATCATCATCAAACCCGGAAGTTATGCGGGAACGCCTACCGAGTGGCAAAAAACGACTTTCTGGCCTTGACAGCCCATACATCCAAGTCCTATCTGATTGCATTAAATGACTTTAAACAACATTAAATTCACTTTGCCACTCGATCTGCCACTCGATCTGCCATTCACTTTATGCATGCGCATATACCCTCTATATCCATTTCCATTACTAATGTATTAGTATACACATTCCCATTACTAATGCATTAGTTTTCTGCCTGACACCTCGGAAACCCACCGCTTCTTCTCCGACTGACACTTCCCTCCGTTCCCGTCGGTGTGGGTGATTATGAGGCTACTGGGGAATTGATCAGGGAAGAAGAGTCTCCTGCTTCTCAGAGAAGACGGTGAGAAGCTCTTATTATCCCCTCCGTTGTAGCGACTTCAGGTTCGTGTTCCACTGACGCTCCATTTCCACACCTTTTGGTTCGGGAAACCACAGTGACAGGCGGCGGCTAAATATAACAGGCAGTGACTCAAGACCCTGTAGTGTGTATATATATATATATATATATATATATATATATATATATATATAATACTGTCGCGTATAAATTGTTCGTTGTATGTCAAAAAAAATTACTTTGCACGAAATGGAAAAAAAGAGCCTGTGTTCCAATAGCCGTGTGCACATGGGGGACACACATACACGCACGCACGCACGCACGCACGCACGCACAGACCTCCCGTGGAGCACACATACATACACACCTGTGTTCCGCTTGAGCAGACCATTCGGGCACCACCGTGGACGCCTCTTCAAGGCCGAGGACTATCGGGATGGAGCTCGTTACGTTTTTATCGATAACGATCACCTTATCGATCAGGCCTATCGAGCCGGGTTCTTATCCAGCCCACTATCGAACATTTTCTATTATTACTTTGTGGAAAGACGGGAGACAATAAATTCTGAACAGAACTAGTATATATTTTACTACAGAGCCATCCAATACAGTATGTTTCTAACAGACGGAAGGCAATTGACATTTTTACTAATAAAATAATATTAAAGACACTGGTTAATATGTGTATACAGTCACTTTAAGAAGTGTAATTTTGTTTACCCGGGCAGCGCTGCATGGTTGGCAGATATATCAATACACTTTAGACATTTTTATACCAGGCTGCCAGCATGGATTGATTCCTTTTTTTATGCTCGATAACAGGCTTGATAAGCCCAAATCTTATTGATAACGGGTACTCAATGAGCTTGTTATCGTTATAGCTCCATCCCTACTGAGGACCCTCGACAGTCGGGCTGTGAAACAGGCAGCGCGGGGAGACGCCTCCTAGCATCTGTTCACACTGTGAGCTGTATACATACTGTAGGCGTGCCACACACACACACGCACACGCACACACAAACACACACGCAAACACACGCACAAAGTTTGGTTCAACTAAACCATCTATCATTCGACACGTTGTGAGCTTGCAGATTGGCCATTTTAACTATTCAAAAAAATTGTAACAAAGGCAAAGCAGTGTAGGCATAAGGGGTTTATAGCGTGGACGAAAATAGAGGCCATTGTCTTTTTCTCAAAATGGTCAATATTTGCGCCCCCTCACAGGCATAGTAATTCAAGTGCGCGCCGCCGCGCGCTTCGAAATGTCAATGTGTCCTTGACTTTGAAAAAAGTTTCCGAAGCACTGCGGTAGACCAGCATAGTGATTCCCCTTGTCATTACAGTTGAAGCCGTCAGCCGCGTGTGAGTCAGTCATCAAATCATTTATTGTTAATGTGACAGCCCTGACAAGACCAGCTTCTCTCTCTGTCTCTCTCTCTCTATCTCTCTCTCTCTCGCTCTAATGGAAAGAACTACACATAACACACACACACGGACAAGGTCATCACGATCGTCATCCGCATGAAAAGTTAACAGGACTGATATCGTCTCCTGTCATTCAGTATACATGCCGGTCCGGTGTGCATTGTCGGATCAGGAAAATAACCAAGGACGTCGTCCACCCAAACTATAGACTAGATTACTGATACATCCGTATGATTGGCACTGAATCAATACATCAAAACACTGGTGGTTAATCTAACATGAGCGTGTCAATCAGTGAAACACACTACTACTACCGTATGGGGGAGGGAGGGGGGGTCCCTTCACACAGGATTATTTGAGAACCATTGCATTAAGAGAACGATTCTCAACCTGGAATTATATTGCGCGCATGCACGCACACATGCACGCACGCACGCACGCACACACACACACACACACACACACACACACACACACACACACACACACACACAATCTACAAGCTTGTACAATACAACTTTGAACAAAACCTTTCTTCACATAGGTTGGTGAACCAATGTAGGCTTCCCCCCCCCCCCCCCCCCCCCCCCACACGGCAAACTTTGAATCATTAAACCATGAGGTGTTTTGGCTTTGGGGCAGTGGTGGCCGAACGGTTTGCGGAGCGGTCTTGATATCGGAAGGTCGCTAGTTCGTATCCCCAAGCCGGCACGTTAGAATTACCACCGCTGAAGTGCCCTTGAACAAGGCATTGAACCCCATACCATGAAATGTTCTTTGAGCAGGGCCTGGCTGTAAACAAGTTCTTGAGCTTAGTCCAGTTACCCTGGGTAAACATAGTAACTTTCTTTCTTTCTTTGACAGAGCCTTCATGACGACAAACGGTCAAGGTTTGCAGGCAAGAGGTTTGTTCAGCTCTCCCGAGTGTTGCTGAATGTTTTGCTTTTCCGTTAATCTTTGCTCTTCAAGCACCTCGGTTGAACTTTGAGGTTTGTGCTAACTTTTCGTTCTTACTTTGTTCAAGTTCCTCCATCTGTCCGTGTGGAGTAATGATGGATCCCAGTGCTAGAAGAACTTTTCAGTAGCTTGCACCAGGCGTGTAGCGTGGATCAAATGATTGACTGGGCAAATTAGCATATCGCGGGGGTGGCGGGGGGCATAGGTGTGAACGATTTTGCTGACCTGCTAATGGTGAAGGTTTAAAACAAAGGCAGCTTGCATGCTGTAGTTTGCTACTAAACAGACATTTGCATGCACAGATGCACTAAGCAAGTAGGCTATCTTATGTTGTTTTTTCTTGTTTTTTCGCCCCCCTCTCTTCGAAGTTAGACTGGGCCAGCTCTAAACTGACTGGGCCACGGCCCTCGTGGCCCAATGGACCCTACACCGGTGGCTTGCACACAGAGTGCTCTTTGTAATGTTTGCGTGCATGTGCATGTGCATGTGCATGGTGCATGTGCATGTGCATGTGCATGTGCATACGCTCTATATAGAGTCTGGAACTAGCCTACACCTATACACATTCAATCCGAGAGAGGAAGCTGGTATTTTCGCTCACAAAAAAATATTTTAATCATTTTTTTTTTCTGTTAAGAAGCAAGCTATATTATTCTTCGACGATTTTAATTTATATTAGGATAACATTTGCACGACTCTAAAGACGGAATGGAAACGGCGGGAGACTTCACATGCACTCTCATCGCTTTACTCATGATCAGAGCCTCCCTGCTCTACGGCCCGGGAAGCATTTGAAAACGGTAGGAGGTAACCGTCTGGCCGGGCGAGAGTAATTAGACATTACCGTACGGCACACATCAACTGCTCTCGTACGGTGAGAAAATATACGTCTAATACGAGTAACCAGACTGTATACGAGATGCAACTTCAGCTGTTGGAGCTATATAGCCCAAGATTATAATTCATAAATAAATATGGCGTTCACGTCCCACTGGCGATAAAGAATCATATTGAAAGCCTGCAGATGATTTAATATATATATAGGAGGAGGAGCACCATCAAAAGCAGCCTGCTATCACATTAGTGCTATCTGATGTAGAAACCATAATGTCACAGTCTGGGAGGAAAGGCAGTGAATAGGAAAATAATGGGAAAAATAAATTGTGTATATAGGAAATATGCCTAGATACCGTCCGTCCGTCCGTCCGTGCATCCATCCATCCATCCATCCATCCTATTGTTAACCCATTCTGACCTGAGATCAGATTCATACGAGGTTTCCACTGGACACACACTGGTCTGATTGACCCATTCTTCGATTTTTCAAAAATAGCAGACCTACAAGCTCGTAGCGCGCCACTCGGTGGCGCGCTATGAGCTTGTAGATCTGCTATTTTTGAATAGCTAAAGCATAACATGATGCTAACACCAAAACGGGTTCCCGTTCAGAATGGGTTAAGGGGCGTTAGCCTCTTCTATAAACATCTTTTGTCCCCACACGTCTCAAGATGTGCCAGTGACCACTGTAAGAGAATTCAGGTCAAACGTCAACATTTTGTCCTTGCCCGTCTCGAGTTTTGCCGTCGGCAGTGAACGGAGAAATGACGTCAGATGTCCGCTTCTTCACGCCATATGTAAACGAGCAAATCCGCTAACCAATCACAGGCAACAGGCATTCCGATTGGCCAGAATGAACCAATCACAGGCAACAAGGCATTTTGATTGGAACATAAATTGATGTACGATGACAAGGGCGCCCCTCATTTCACACGGGTGTGATTTTTTTCCTATGCCCGGCTTTGTGTGTGTTTGTGTGTACGATATTTGAGATGATTTGATTGGCTGACCACGGAATCTGATGTATGATGATGTATGATGTTGTACCGTATGACGATAAGAGCGCCCCTCGCTTCACACGAGTGTGATTGTTTTATTATTATCTTTGTTTGGTGGACTCTGCTTATAGTGCTTACCTGTCAACTCAAAACTGATCCCAGTACTTCTATCGTGTGTGTGTGTGTGTGTGTGTGTGTGTGTGTGTGTGTGTGTGTGTGTGTGTGTGTGTGTGTGTGTGTGTGTGTGTGTGTGTGTGTGTGTGTGTGTTAATCACTGTCTATTTGTGTTGAAGGCCAAACGTTCCTTTGGGCCTTATCAATTATGCGTCCCGTTCTAATGTATTTATGCTGCTCGTGGCATCAGCTGTTATGGATTACCTCCATTTTGAAAATGACCAGATCCTCCTCGCCCCCAGGCCTCCTCATAACTCTGTCATCCTCCTCTCCTCTCCTCTCCTCTCCTCTCCTCTCCTCTCCTCTCCTCTCCTCTCCTCTCCTCTCCTCTCCTCTCCTCTCCTCTCCTCTCCTCTCCTCTCCCCTCCTCTCCCCTCCCCTCCCAACTCTGAGAGTGTACAAATGGAACTGTACAGGTGTGTAACTCTGAGAATGTGGAACCAAATGGACCTGTACAGGTGTGTAACTAGTGTACAAATGGAACCAAATGGACCCGGACGGGTGTGTAACTAGTGTACATATGGAACCAAATGGACCCGGACAGGTGTGTAACTCTGAGAGTTTACAAATGAAACCAATCCAAATGTCCAACCGTTCCATTTGTATACACTCGTCTCGTATAAAACTAGACTAACACTAAAAACATTCAAGGTGACTAAAAATGTGACTAAAACTAAATGAAAACTATTCAAGAGACTGTGACTAAAATCAAAATTTGCTGCCAAAAACAAACACTGATCTTAACAAACGCGGCCAAATACATATTCATCTTTTTTTGTGGGGGGGGGGATCCTTGACATGAACAAGCTTGATAGCATGTGTAAAATACCGTCCAATTTCCACGCCTCCCCTCCTCCTTCTCCCCCCGTCATCCCTCTCTCTCTCTCTCTCTCCCCCCATCTCCTCCATTAGGGCATAATGGATGGATCCGTCACTCCATTAATCCACCGCGGACGTGAAGGCTTCGGCAAATTGCAGAGGAGTGAACTCTAAATTGCATGGGCAAATCGTTGTATATACCACGAAATACACGTGTTGATGATGTTCCCCCAAGTCAGACGCATAATATAATTATTATACACATACTAGTGTACACGTTCTCATCCCATGTGTTAACATCGAATCGAATCAACCGAATTAAGGAGTGGCTGCATGATAGCGGCCTATACCGAACTTTAATTAAGCACAGATATTGCGGGTGTATAAGCGATACAAATGTGCGTGTGCATGTGCATGTGTGTGTGTGTGTGTGTGTGTGTGTGTGCGTGTGTGTGTGCGTGTGCGTGTGTGTGTGCGCGCACATGATGATGGCGGCGACGGATGTGGTGAGTCATGTGTTTGGCTCAATGACTTGATGATGTGTTTTGAAGAGCGCAGGAGAAAAAATGGTGGCATCCTTCACACCTCTGCCAACGCGTCTCCCATCTCTCTCTCTCTCTCTCTCTCTCTCTATCCCTCTCAGCCTCGTCTCCTTCCCGTCGTGTGCGTTGCGCTCTTCCTCATGTCACCCGTTGACATTTTGGGAAAGTTTTAACTCATGGGTTCTTTCCCCCCCTCCGCCAGGACACATAATGTCACAAAAGTGCAGCAGAACAAATCACAATGTGTTGTCGTGAATGTTCCTCCCTCACGAAAACAAAAAAATAAAATAAGTAGAAAAGAAGTCTGTCTTATAGCATCCCAGCTGTGTACAGTAGCTGCAGAAGAATTCTGCATGCCAACAAGCTGGGTAACCCATTTCGGACTGAGGTCGATTAAAAAAATGTCTTCCAAATCCTATTTATTTTTCTGAAAAACCCATGTCAGTGGTGCTCAACCTTTTTCATGTCAAGGATCCCCAGAATTATCTCTATTGGGCCAATATCGATATCCACTATAATTAATTGCTGTTCTGGCCGATAACCGATATTATACCGATGTCGGCCGATACCGACGTGTTTGACGTTTAATCTCCCATCACTATACTGCTTACTGACGCATGTGTCCCTGTAGCGACGACATCAGAGAACGACAGTTTTCTACCTCTGGTCTGCTTTGAGGCTCCAGAGAAGAAGGGAAGATTATAACCTCATGGTCAGCTCTGTAGCAGTGGCCGCGGCAAACGGTGTTCTTCTGGATCGGACTAGTGAAGAAACACGGGGAAGGTTGCCGTATATTAGAGAAGTCTTCCAAGAGAGATGTTGCGCTCTCATTAGAAGGCGCCGTATAATTGCCATCCAGCCGTTTCTCTCATTTCTTTGAACGTGTCCGTGCGTGTCTCGGAGACATAGAGTAGAATCGGCTCGACGGTCGTCCTAAATATCTTGTGCCAAAATGCGCACACAGTTGGGCGTGTGTGTGCGTGTGCGTGTGGGTGTGTGCATGAAACTCTTTCTAATTGGTTTTCCATACGTTGTTCATGTTGGAAAAATCTTTTAGAGAATATTTAATGGCCGTGTTATTTCAGACCGTCGGTTTCAGCCGTGAGATTTATCAAAGGACAGACCGAATGTACGCTATACGATTGGCTGTATGCACACACACACACACGCTCACACGGACACACATGCGCAGGCACTCGTGCGCGTGCACAGACACACACACACACACACACACACACACTGTATATGCACACACGCACACTCACACACACATACAGTACTTCCTGGAGGCTGGTGTTGTTCATTAAACATGCAAATACATGCTTATCATCTTCCAGCACCAGATAGTGGTGAGAACAGATAAGACCAAAAACCACACACTGCCAGAGAGAGAGAGAGAGAGACAGAGAGAGACAGAGAGAGAGAGAGAGAGAGAGAGAGAGAGAGCTAGAGAGAGAGAGAGAGAGAGAGAGAGAGAGAGAGAGCGAGAGCTGCCTGTGATGTTTTAATATGCAGTTGAGAATGAACCTCATCACTGAGAATATAAGCCTGTGTCAAGATATCATAGAATGATGTCTGTTGGCTATTTGATGACTAGTCTAACTGTTTCTGATAGGATACGTTATTGACTTTTTTCATGTGAAAGCAGGGAGTCAAAGCTTCAAATTGACATATTGGTTGTTCAGTTTGACCCGCCGGTTTTGGAGATATGGCTTTTACAGAGTAATGTCTTGCAGAAAACAGCGAGTTGAGAAAACGGGCTTGAAAGGTTCACCTCTGTGGTCTCTTAACATTACACCTATAGCTACAAGTTTAAGCATTTATTTGATACTGTATTCACATGTCGATTGCTCATGTATTTACATGCTCTAGTATGTGAAGAGTCTGCCTAGTCTAGTCTACAACAAAAGCCACATCAAATATGATGTAAAATCTTGACATTTTTCCTACATTTCATTTGTCTACTCGTCTATTTCAGTAGTCATTCAGTTGTGAAAACAGACACTATATTGGCTATTGATTGATTGATTTGAATACTTTGCAGGGCGTCTCTGGTATACTAGCCTCGGAAACCCAGACGTTTTTATTTCCAGGGAGAAAAAAAAAGTCTGGGTCTGAGTCCACTTCAATTCGGCATAGAGTAGCGCAAACATTGCTCACTCTCTGCTGATTTCTGATTGTCTGCACCTTTGTAAAATTGTATGTACACACACACACGCTCCTCTCTCTCTCTGTCGCTCTAAGTAATTAGTCTCATGTCGCGCAGCTGCGCATATATTCTCCCGGCAGATCCTGCCGGGAGCTGCCTATGCCATAAAAAGCATAGGTGAGTTCCAGGTATACTGACTGACCACAGTGTGTGTTTTGGACTCCATGTTGGTTTCCGTGTGGTGTTTGGGTGTTGTGTGAACAGAGAGTGTTTGTTTTCCCCCCATCACGTCTCTCTCCCGACCGTCGTTAAATCACATTATCAACGCTGCGTGCCGAAGACGGTGGAAATGGTAATTTTTTCCCCCTGTTTATTTACTTCGGTCGCCCAGCGCGCCGTGATGAAGGCGCAGCTGCTTCTCGTAAGGTAATGGCAGCCGACACTCTCGATTGCTTTAATTAATGTAACACCTATAACCCATTTTGGACGGGAATCCCTGTTGGAGTTTCAAGCATTATTAGCAGACCTATACAAGCTCGTAGCATTATTAGCAGACCTATACAAGCTCGTAGCATTATTAGCAGACCTATACAAGCTCGTAGCATTATTAGCAGACCTATACAAGCTCGTAGCATTATTAGCAGACCTATACAAGCTCGTAGCGCGGCACCGAGTGCCGCGCTACGAGCCAACGTTTTTAACTCAAATCTTTGCTTCAGGGGGGTTCCCTCTAACAACATGCTTTCAGATGGGGGGTCGGCGGGCAATTACATATGATTCTGGGGGTGAAATATTGACATGAAATATGTTGAAAACCACTGACATAGAAACATTTTTTCCAGAAAGCTGTCTGGATTTAGAAGACATTTGTAGAATCGTCCTCAGGTCCAAATGGGATAAAACACACCCACGACTAATGCGGAGGCTTAATACAACCATCCATTAGCACCCGTGTTTGCGCTGTGCATACACGCTGGGCCGCTCACCATATATACACAGTAATGAGTATAATTGTCCAAAAAGGGCCCAGAGAGAGAGAGAGACACGCAGACAGATGGACAGCCTAAGCAGGCAGACAGGCAGGAGGAGGAGAATGTGCTCATTAACAAATGAAGTCCAGGCTGATAATATAATTCCCAAAGAGCCTGCAGTTGCACACTGAGCTGACAGTTGTTTGCTTCCCTGCCATAGTTTGGACACTGCAGTAATTAGTGGATAATACTCAGCTCCAACCTGCTCCACCGCGGCGGCTGTGCGGTCTTGGACAGTCAGAGCGTAAAAGAGAGAGACCGTATACTGCTCTGCGGTCTGCCCACAGAGAGAGAGAGTGTGTGTGTGTGTGTGTGTGTGTGTGTGTGTGTGTGTGTGTGTGTGTGTGTGTGTGCTCTCGTGCGTGCGCACGCTCTACCATACGAATATGCTGCTACTGTGTATATGTTTCTCGACTTCATAATTAATGCTTGACAGCCGGTCGATGCATGCCTGCAGTGCAAAGACGTGTGAGCACCCGTGTGTGTGTGTGTGTGTGCACGCACCTTTGTGCGTGCGTGTGCAGGGTCGGAGGGTAAATGCATACGTATAGAAGGGATTCCAAGTAAGCCACTTAAATGTTCACAGCTGCGGTCCATCTCAGTAAATGTAATGATTGTAATTGGAATGCAGATGGCTTGACCTGCCGTCTGCAAGTCCCTCCTTGATGCTGTGCCGGCTTGCACAGCCCTTAATCAGGATGGACTTGGTATATAGGTAACACCTGGGTAAATGTACTCAACGAGGAATTAACTTGCATAACACTGCGCAAAAAATACGGTGCCCATAATCGCCCGTTAACTCCTCTTTTTACTATAATTACTTCAATAATGTGTTGTTTTATTTCTTTATTATACAACAGGTCGTTTTGAGGAATCAATCTGATTGGTTGAAACAACCGTTGCTATAAAACAGCATCATGGAACATCTAATTAAAACAAAGAACTGAGCGCAGCAGACTCTGTGGCTATAGGCTATAGCTATAGTTTCTTGGGACATTAAGTGGTCGTAGTTGCTTCATCTGTCATTAAACATTATGATGTTTTTTTAGCGAGTATCTTAGTTTTAAGGGTAACTGTCATAATTATACACTTCTGCGTTCAGCAACGCAGGCATGCCATTAATGACAGCATATTAACGCCACACCCTCTCGTGTAATATTGATTAATTTATTGTGTTGTTACTCTACTGTAGTAGGCTATCTTCTTATGTGCTGTATCTGTAACTTCAACTGCTGTGCAGGCTCTGGCACTTGGCACCGGATTTATCTTCAAAGGTTGGGCCAATGGGGATTACGATTGATACTTCTCCACCATTCATTTCATTGTTGCATCCTGGGATGCCTGGTCGTGGAATGACCTGAAAGCCAGATTAAAATTGGCCTTGAAAGTTCCCCTGAGAATGAAGTTTCAACAGGATCATCTTAAATGTACATTCCAACACCTGCACATGTTCGGATGTGTATAGGCTACTTATAGCCTTCGCATATGCCCATGTATTTGGTTCCCGTACTACTTTGTGTATTTGTGTGCACAATGTCTTGTACCTGGTTATTGTTAGTGTACCATTTTGGAGTATTGTCGTATATATTGTATAGGTTTCTGGGAGGTATTATTTATTATTGGCTGTAACTTGTCATGTACGATGTAGCTTTGAAGTGTCATTTTGTTTCTGCCTCTTGGCCAGTTCCCACTTGGAAAAAGAGATGTGTTTGTACTGATTAAATAAAGGTTAAGTAAACAAATAAAACATGGCACTCTCAAGGGGCGATCACTCACCACCACCACCACGTAAGGAGGAGAAGCGCATTGAGTCATCCTGCATCTGTTGTTCCTCGCGGGAGCGTGTGCTTCTTCATTTGAAGGGTTCGATCTGTGTATTCTTTTGTAAGCGCTATCTAGCTATCTAACGACCACCTTTTTGCATGGAGATGCGTGACGGCCGTTAGAAGTCTATATCGACTTTCGAGCCGCGTGTGTCCTCGACATTCGAGAGAATCGACGCAAAGGAGTCTTTCTTTGGAAGGCATTGTGTGTGTGTGTGTGTGTGTGTGTGTGTGTGTGTGTGTGTGCGCGCAGCATTTTGGGGAGAAAAATATGGCCTTGAGTGCACCCTATTGAAGACGCTCATGTTTGATCTGAGTGAGAGAGTTGTTTTTTCACCTATAGCTGCTGTTTTCCCAGCTCTTCAAAGTGCATTTTTCACATTTTGCTTGTAAACTGACAAGAAAGTGAAGCCAGCAACTTTGGTGTTGAAGCACCTTTGGCCGTGAAGCTTTCATTCAACATGATTGAACGATATGTTGTCGATATGAACGCTAAATACTTAATCAAAAGCCTCCAGCAGCTAGACATACACAGAGCAGGTGCAGGTGCCCTTCCTCTGAATGCTGATGTGAACAGAACCACAGATATACAAACAGCAGCTATAGTTGAAAGCCACTGCAGCGCCACAGGAGTCGACTGATTTTCAACACGTGATAACCGACGGACGTTTTCAGGGTCCGACGCGCAAGCGTAGACATCAAAGGGGGCTTCAGCCCCCCTGCCCTTTTTACCCGTCTGTAAAACATCTGCCCTCTCCAGACCATGCACGAATGCTGAACTTGAACTTGAACTTTGCGTTGAACACATTTTGTTTAGAAATCTATGTCGTTGCACCGCATCTCCACTAGCTAAAGTGTTCATGCTGGGGTTGCTCCCCGAAAATAGCTGATCTACAAGCTCCCAACACGTCGCAGCGTGACGCGTTTGGAGCTTGTAGATCAGCTATTTTTGTCCAAAAGTGTCCTCTTAAACAGGATTTCAGCCCCTGCCCCAGCTCTTCACAGCCACTCCCTCACGGCATGAACGGCATGCCTTCATGGTTAAATAATCTATTACTGTTTAACCTGCTGGCATCCTTCTTTGGCACGTTATTATAAGTGAACTTATAAAAGTAAAAAAAAATAACATTTTCAAAAACAGTGAAAGCGTTCGCAATGTTGTGTGAAGTGTGAAGAAATTAAGTATTGTGCTGAGAGCTTTTTGAAGTGCTATTAATATCCCTTTAACTATGAAATTAATGGGGGAAAAAAAACCTCGGTCCCCTCACCCTTTTGAAGAAAGTGAATTATCCCTTTAAATAGGGCTTCGGTGGTTAATGCATTGACTTAATTTATTTGGTATTTCTTTCTTTCTTTCTTTCTCGTGACTCAAAACCTCAAGGACGTTATATGAGCTGAGCTCAGACATCACACAACAGTCGGCTCTCTAAAGTCCGTCTCACATCCGGTGACTCGTGGCGACACCCTTGTTCACCTCCCTTTGCTGTTCAGCTATACAATAGTTGCTCTATCGTGCGTGCGTGCGTGCGTGCGAGCAGGCCTGGACTTGACTGGACTGGACTGGACTGGACTAGACTAGACACAAATTCGGCCCGGTCATTTTCACTCGAATTTGGCCCAGACCAGCCCACCACAACCAGCGTGCAGATAGCAGAAACTCTACCGCCCGGTATACTAACCGCTAACAAACAAGCCCTAATTCCACCACTTTTACAGAACATAATTTTACAAACCAACAGACAACCCCTTTGTTGCTGGCACAAGGATTCAAGATAGATGAGGGTTTATTTGTCACTCACTGATACAGGTACAGTGAAATTACCATGATGGCACTGGCAGAATGGCAGCAGGCCCGGACCTTTCCCGGTGGCCTGCCACCTATTGGCCTGCCTGCCTGTCCAAAAAAAAATATATATCATAACTTGAGCGGCCCCCTACCGTCGCGGCCCACCGGGAATATGCCCGCTACGTCCTATCCCCCGGGAGCTCGTCTTCTACCTGCGTTCCACACACATGTTCTCAGAATCTCTCTCTGTGACATCATGTCTTTGCTCCAGATGAAGGAAGATGTTAGAAGAGCACAGTGACGTCACATGACGGGTGCCACTATAACCCTGGTCTATATATGTCAAACACATGTGTTGTTTTCGTCGACTAAAACTAAGACACAAAATGTTCGTCGACTACCTTTTTCCACTGACGGAAACTAAGCTATGATGACTAAAACCAAGACTAAATTCTACAATTTCGTCAACAAATAAAAACTAGACTAAAATGTTAGGAAGGGACTATAGTGGACAAGAGATCCATGGAGTATAAATCATTTTACACTTGGTAGCATGCTGTAAATAGCCGATCTCCAAGCTCACAACGCGTCGCAGATCGGCTATTTTCAGCAAGTGTAAAATCAGCCAGCAGTCTTAAACAGAGAGACAGAGACGAAAAGTCTCTTTCCGTCACAACAGTGCGGTACACTTGACTGCAAATCCGCCCGCGCCGCTCCGTTTCTCCGGCTGAGCTCCTTCTCCTCCGTACCTTCCCTCACTCGTTAACCAGACCCTGAGATACTTAAACTCCTTTATCTGGGCTAATGTCTCCTTCCCGTATACTTGGACTGCAGCACAATCCATCTGTTTCCTGCTGAGAACCATGGGCTCGGATTTGGAGATAAGGGATAAGATTTGTGACGACACTTCTAAGCTGTTCGAATAGCTGATCTGCAAAGGTTATACCGTGCCTCGGGGACCCCGACTCGAGAAGCACTACACTGAATCAGAATCAAATGGCAGATCTACAAGCTCACAATGTGTGTTTTTGTGAACTATAGATTGGCTATGTTTGACTTTAGTTTAGCTGTATTAAGTGGGTGTGTTATTGTCGGTTTTGTTTTGTCATGGATGTTCGTGTACGGTATGTTCCTTGTATGTCTTGTATTTTAACATTTTAAAAAACTAAACAATTAAACAATGGTTTAGCATAGGTTAGAAACAGCCAAACATTATACAAATGCCATTCGTTAAATCGTCGTCTCACGATGTTGATGTCCTCGCCAGTATAGTAATGCACATGTTAGAGTGCGTGCGCGCGCGTGTGTGTGTGTGTGCGTGTGTGTGCGCGTGCGTGTGTGTGGGTGTGTGTGTGTGTGTGTGTGTGTGTGTGTGCGTGTGCGTGTGTGTGCGCGTGCGTGCGTGTCTGTCACACAGTGATATATAGTGATGGCTGGCTCCAGGCAGCTCTTCTTCAACCAGTTAATTAAAACCTCAGCCTCTGGTTCGTCTCCGCATGTCCATCTGAATCACAGCACGTCCCATTTGTGTCTCTCTCTCACACACACACTAACACACACACACACACACACACACACACACACACACACACACATACACGCACACGCACACACGCATGCACGGTGGATCATGTGCTGCTGTGTTGTCTGTATATAGACCCACATACATAATTCATGGTGTACATTATCGGTGCACACATACATATGTACATATGCACATCCATTGCACCAGAGGGCATGATGTGCAGGACTCGCTGACTGACAGCTGCTGTAAAGCCTGCTAATAATGCATGCATGTTAACACCAGCCGTTCGCGCACCGTTTATAGTCCCTTAACCACTTAACCCATTTTGCGCGGGAACCCCTTTTGGTGTTAGCTTATGTTATGCTTTAGCTATGTGCTTAAATTCACATAGCGCGCCACCGAGTGGCGTGCTACGAGCTTGTATAGGTCTGCTATTTTTTTTTTAATCGAAGTACGACTGACATAGAAACATAGCTTTTTCAGAAAACTGTCAGGATGTAGAAGACATTTTTAGAATCTGATCTCGGGTCAGAATGGGTTAAACGCCTATACGGTTGAGCGGAGTCCCTCGCGGCTCCGTGCCGGGGTCTGAGAACAGCCGATCAACACGTGATCTGTTATCTTGTGCGAAAGCTGCAATGGGGTTTAACACTATATAGCATGTCTGAGAAGTAATTTTGACTGGTTTTTTGTTTTGATTTTGAAGTTGATTATCTTTGCCCATGAAGCTTTCAGAAGGTTCCCCTTCCATGACCATCATCATCCATCATCGTTCTATCATCTCAGAAATGTTGGACATCTGAAACATTTTCCAAATATGAATTTATGCACGTGATACTTCTGTTTGCTTTTACTTAACCCATTTAGACATGAGGATGATTATACAAATGTCTTCTAAATCCTGACAGTTTTCTGAAAAACCCCATGTTTCTATGTCAGTCATCCTCAAACATTTTCATGTCAAGGACCCCCAAAAATATATGTAATTGGCCGTCGACCCCCATCTGAAAATATGTTGTTCTAGGGACCCCCGCAGAAGCAAAGATTTGAGTAGAAAACGTTTTGAGTTTTGACCATGTGAAATGGAACATTCTTCACAATGACTACTTTTGCTTTTGGCACTTTAAAGTATATTTTGATGTGTCGCCTGCAGCTAGAAGGTCCTGGGTTCTATTCCCGCTGGGGACGCTGTGGGTGCTGGGGGTGTGTTTCCTCCTCCGCGTCATCAGTGCCCATACCCGAGGCGGGGTTGGTGAAAGGGCCTTTCTGTGTGGAATTCACATGTTCTCCCCGTGGCCACTAGGGTATAGGTCCCCTCACAAAAACCATGCAGTAATCCTGGTCTCTAAACTACCTCCCCCTGGCCAGCCTGATGGAGGGGAAAGGAACTGGTCGGAAACTCCCCCCTGTCAGGTGAAAAGGAGCAGCTTGGACTCCTCATGTATAGAAGGAAGCATTAGGTCAGTTCGCTTCCCCCCTAGGTTGGCAGAGGAAGTGCAGCGCCCAGGATTACATTATAGATCATTGACACTGGGTGAAAAAAATGGGCTGCGAAATCGTGTGATAACATTTATAAGATTTTTTTTTTGATGTCGATACATTTGTACTTTTACTCAAGTATAGACTGCACATTTTGAATGCAGGACTTTGTCTTGTATAACGGAATACATCTACATTGCAGCAGTGTCGATGCGTTTACTTAAGTAGATCATGCGAGTACTTTTATTCCGTCCGTGTGCGTGGCGTGCGGTGCATGCATGTGCATAAAGATATACATGACCCGCGGTTAACACTTCAGCTATAGGCTCCCATAGGTCATCAATATACAACCATGACTCATATGACCATGACTCATCAATCACACTCCGTCGAAATACAAAGTGTGTGTGTGTGTGTGTGTGTGTGTGTGTGTGTGTGTGTGCGCGCGCGTGCATGCGGTGGTCTCAGAGGCCCTTCAAAGGGAGAGACATTCTAAGATGAAGATCCTCCTAATGTCGCACACACGCACGCACACACACACACACACGCATGAATGCACGCAAGAACGCATACACAGACACACACACACACACACACACACAATTAATGGCTGTGTCAGAGGGTTGTGTTCCAGTAAATCATGGTGAGGTGATTCACACCATCTCCACTCCTATCACCCACCAGCTCCTCTCTCTCTCTCTCACGCACACGCACGCGCATGCGCACACACAGACACACACACACACACACACACACACACACACACACACACACACACACACACACACGACTGTCAATGTAACCACCTGTTAGACCTGCAGTGGTGGAACGAAAGTAGATTTTCTCAAGTATACTGTATACTGAAGTTCAATTTCACAGTAACTTTCACTTTGTTCGAGTGTTTCAACTCAGCGCTCTACACACACACACAGACACACGCACACACGCACGCACACACACACACACACACACACAACGTGCTGACAGAGAGAGGGTATGCACGTGGCATCTTCATCGCACCCGGAAGTTATTCGGGAACGCCTATACTGAGTGGCAAAAAAACGACTTTCTGGCCTTGACAGCCCCATTATACACCCAAACAGAAAAGTGAGTTTAACGTAAATTAACGTTGTTTAATGACGTTAAACTTGACTTTGCCACTCACTTTGTCCATTCATACCCTCTGGTGGGCAAGCCTATAGCAGACCTATCCATACTATAGGTCATGTATGTTGCAGTGTGTGGAGACGTGCGCTCGCCATATAGCCCCGACGACCTTGACCCATTGTGTCAGTGCTTCTCAAACATTTTCATCTCAAGGACCTCCAAAAATATATGTAATTGGCCGCCGGCCCCCCCATCTGAAAATATGTTTTTCCAGACCCCCCCCCCCCCCCCTGGGCTGGATTGTCTGATCGTGGATCACAAAATATAAGATTTCAAAATCCGATCCGATCAGCCGTGGTGATTTCGTCGACTACCTTTTTTTCACTGACGAAAACCAAATGGAAACTAACCTAAAACTAAGCTATGATGACGACTAAAACTATAAGACTAAATATATTGACAATTCCGTCAACAAATAAAAACTAAATATTTGCAAAGGCACTATAGTGGACAAGAGATCCTATAGCCTAAAAGACACAAGTCATTTTACACTTGGTTGCACGCAAAAAAATAGCCGATCTACAAGCTCACGTCGCCACCCTGCCACGACACGTGGGCCTATACCTTTTCATAGATTTAATAGGCTTATGTTTGACTAGCACTATCATGATGATAGTGCAGCAGTATCATCATTTACTGGATGTTAAAGTTGCTGCTAAAAAGACACTGCTTGTAACAGTAGTGTTTGCTGCTGCACTAAACCATCTGGTTTGTTTTTTTAATGAGCTTTTTTATAATAGGCATTTCCCAGAAAATACAGTTAGCACACTGTACGTTAACACACAATGCAGGTCACGGTTTGAGAGTCATTTTAGGAAATAGCGTAACATTTTCTTCCGTCGGCAGTTTTAAATCAGATTTAAGCGTTTAATTTAGTTTGAGTGTGCAATTGCATTCATGTTGATGTCCTCTTTCATGTTTTAACCTGTTTGTTTTCCCCTTCATTTCATCACCTTGTGTTTGATTGTATAATTGTATTGTGACATAATACGTGAAACAGAAAAGTTCCGAAATAATGAAACTTACTTGAGTACTGTACTTACTGTAACTCATTCTTTGCTAAAGGCGTCATTGGACGACTTGTATTAATAGTCACAAGAGGAAATGGGGCTCAAAAGGTATAATGAGGCGCAAATCTAGCTTGTTTTCACCCAAAAAAGAAGAATCCGAGATATTAGCGTTCAAAAAGCTGTGTCCCCATAGACGGCATAAGGCAGTGAAATTTGTTGTCAATTTTCAGTGTTATGAGGGCTGTTGATCACCGTAATCAATTGCTATTAAAAAAGGCACCAAAAGGCACAATAATATTGCACACTTGTGACCAAAACTATAACAAACGTACGCCATATTTCAAATACAGCAAATACAGCTCTGAATTTGTAATACTTGAGTATTATTCTACTTGAGTAGCCTACATATACTTTGGCCATGTCTGCACCGCAAGCGAAGGAATTATGCAATGGAGGTGTTCTGTAATTTCCTGCCTCCCTCCAAAATGGTGATGGCCCACACACGGTCATAAGTATAATAGCCTGGTGATTTACACGCGCTCAGCAGATGTTCCAGAAATAGCGACGGCAGACGGCGGGTGCTGTGCACAGCACAGAACACAGTGACGTGTCTGTTCTTTCACATGGATAGTGCGTGTCTATGTCAATGAATGCGCGCATAAACATAAAAACTGTTAAGACGCACGCACGCACGCACGCACGCACGCACACACACACACACACACACACACAGAGAGACACATATGCACATATGCACACAAACAAGCTAACCTGTTAATGTAGCATTTCACTCTTAGTGCTGTTGTTGCGTGTGTGCGTGCGTGTGTGTGCGTGTGCATGTGTGTGCTCACACTATACTGAAACAGATGACAGGCTCCTGCCTAGGGTTACCAGATTTAAACTGTTCATTTGAGGGACAGAATTATTTTGTGTGGGACAAGTGGACGGGACGCGCTTATAGCAACGCATTACATAAGTTTCCGTTAAATGCTTTGATGTCATATTCGACCATGGGCCTAATATTGCCTTTATCATTTTGCTATTAAACCGTTCTGGCGTCTCACATTTTGTTTTAAAATGCACATTTTGGTCATGGGTTGTATGGCCGACTTGGTACGGTATAGCATATAGGGAAAATGTTATTTTAACACGTTTAAAAACACGTCTTGCCACGTGTCACAATGAGAGAGCTTTACAACAGAAAGTATTATAAGGTACATTATTAGGGGACTAACTATTAGGGCATTTGAACACTGATGACCGATACCACAATGTGTGGGCCTCGATTTGTGGGACGCCTGAACAGTCTTGGAAATGAGGGACTGTCCCACGCAAAGGGGGACTTCTGGTCACGCTATAAAAATAGCCGATCTACAAGCAGGAGTCCATGTCCTTTGGACCACACGGCTCGCCCAGACACACTCATAACTACTGAGCAGTGAGCGTCCATTAGCACGGCCCTTGGGGAGCGGTTAAGGGTTACGTTTGATTGATTGATTGAATACATAATTAGACAGAACTTCAATTCATATCTATGCGAGCTCACAACATGTCACATCGCAGCACGCAGACAGCATTATATATTGCTCTCAAAGGAAAACGGCATATCCGCAAGCTTGTGAGTGTTTAGATATGCAGTTTTTTTTCCTGTCGATTTTTTTCTTGCTATATTTCGCTATTTGTCATAATGACATTGTCTACTAGGGCTATAGAACGTGACCCTCTCCTCGACGCTCCGGGTTTGTTCTTTGATTTACAAATGGGAACGCCGTCTCCTGAAAGATCTCCATTAGGATGTCAATGTTGTGCTATACTTCCAACTCGTTGTTTGATCTGTTGAGTGGCTGCTATTGTTGTGAGCTGTCAATTACGGGGCTTTTACTGACTTTTCTCTGTTTGCTTTGATGTCACCGTTTCACTCTACACTTATCTAGTGTCAGTCACATATCCGTCACATTGTGCACACACTATAGTGTGTCCTTCATTTCCCTCTTTACGTGCACAATGGCTTTTCTTCCTCTAGTCCCGGGGTTCTCAACCCGTGGGCCAAATGCATGCATACACTTTCCTTAATGATTATATCTGGTTTCAGTATTCGCGGGGGTCGCGAGACATGGCAAAAGCATTTCCGGGGGTCGCCGGCCAAAAAGGTTGAGAACCCCTGCTCTAGTATACACTTGCAATTGCATCACAGTCGCGGGCGTGTACAATGTGTGTGTGTGTGTGTGTGTGTGACACACATTGTACACGCCCGCGACTTTGGGCTCACGCAGAGCCTTAGATATAGACAGTTACGCAAACTGTGTTGGGGCTTCAGTCCAATGGCGGCTCCTCTACATAGACTTCTATATGGAGAATGGGGACAACCAACTGGGACAAGTCCCGGACCGGAAGTATAGGCAGAAATGCATTGGACTCAGGCAACATCCCCAGCTTTAATTAATGGTCTTAAATCCCTTTATTTTAGATTGTTTTGTATAGTAATAATACAACATAAACCTTAAAGACACTTTAATTGTTTAACTGTACAATCCTCGTTGACAACAATGTCTTTCCAACTCCAGCTTGTCTCAGTTCAGGCTGCATGAACAGAGATCGAGCGCTCTGTTTGCGCCCCCTCAATATCGCAACTCTTCTATTGAATGCACTCTGGGCTCACGCACGCGCATGCACGTACACACACACACACACACACACACACACACAATTTGTTTTAATTCAGCTCGAAAGTTTGCCGTAGTTTTGCATTACATTTGTCGTTCTTGTTTTTGCATTCGCTGTCATCGCCCCCTCACAGCACACATCATGACACAAAAGCTTTCGAAATGTGTCTCCTCTCTTTGTCTCTGACACACACACACACACACACACACACACACACACACACACCGTCTCTTCCCACCCCCACATTGTGGCAACAGCGAATGAAAACACTTGATTGACAGCTTGTCATTACGGTGGCCAATGTGTCACATTTACGATGATTAAGCAAAGCGTGGATGTTATGACAACTAGCAGGGGGGGGGGGGGGGGGGGTTGGGGGGCATACGAACTTCCACACAGCAGATACAAGAAAAGAAAAGAAAAGAAAAGATTGACAGCTTTCAAAGCAAGTCTCACAACCTCAAAGTTAACGGGGCCATCTCAGGTTTTCTTTAATGAGGAAGCTAAAAAAATTGCCTTTAGCTAAAAGAAAAAACAGTTCCTGTTTCCCTTTTTATAGTTATTTTTGAGTGGTGCAACGACTCCTACAACCAGCGATGTCCGTGTACCTGTACCTGTATGTGTATCTGAGCACCAGTATATGACTATTAGTACCAGTAGGGGGCGCCAGAAACGGAGAGAGGGATAGTGCTGCTCTGTTGCCTGCTAATGAGAGAGAGAGAGAGAGAGAGAGAGAGAGAGAGAGAGAAATTATAGTAAAATATCTAGCTTGAAACGCGTCACAGCGTGATCGGTTGTGAGCTTGTAGATCTGCTATTTTCACTACTTTTGTATAAGATGAAGTATAGCATTAACGTACGGGAAAATATATGGTGTATGTGGTGCTACGAAGTTTCGGCCCCACGGCAATGAAAACCTAACATGCTGAGAAGCAATCACTCCTCTCGGATATACAGGGGTTAGGATTCACTTGGCACTACATTTTTAAATTATTGTTAATTTTACTGCAGGGAGATTGTAAGATTTGACACTGATTGCGTATCAGTCTGTGCCGCTATAGCTTTGTTTTCCCCCGAATTTAATAAGCTTTTTGTCATTTTGTATTTCATGTTTTTTATATTTATTCTGAGCCTATGTTCATTGTGTTACTTCTCTGCATGAGTAGACAGAACTGGTACATGTTATACTGAGTATTACCTGCATTCATTCATTCACTCATTTTAACAACTTTCATTTGTTTTCTCCCCCCCCCCCCCCCCCCTCCCATGGGAACGGGCGTCCAAAGAGTTAAACCTCCAAGCTCACAACGTGCCGCGTTGAACTTGAAACGTGGGGTGCAGTACTTAGTTCAGACAGTTTTTGGTTTAGACTAGTCATTGGTTAGACCAGCCATTAGTCATACAACTACAACCTATCTCAAACTCTCACCCTAAACCTAACCTCCCACGGGGCAGCACACCTTAACCTAACCTTAACCCATGTCTAACCAATTAACTAAGTAAATGTGTTGGTTTACCACATTAATTTCGTAAACATAAACCTAGGGGAGGATGGTGAAATTGCTCGGAATGCCTCTGCCACCTCACGCTGGGCAAGACCTACAGTAAGCTGTTGACGCTATCATTTGTTTTTGGGGCGGAAGTTGCGGGATTTTGACAGAAGTATACCGCTCAAGGAAATTACGTTGATGCTTTACAAGTTCTGTTTACATTCTGTTGTGATTGGTCGGATTAATAATCCGTATCCGGAGGGAAATGCATTTTGCCGGATGTTTTCTGGACCGACACATCCGCCGACAGCGTATCTGCCTTAGGTTTGTGGCCAGGCTTTTCTCTCTGCCTTAGGTTTGTGGCCAGGCTTTTCTCTCTGCCTTAGGTTGTGGCCAGGCCTTTCTCTCTGCCTTAGGTTGTGGCCAGGCTTTTCTCTCTGCCTTAGGTTTGTGGCCAGGCTTTTCTCTCTGCCTTAGGTTGTGGCCAGGCTTTTCTCTCTGCCGTAGGTTTGTGGCCAGGCTTTTCTCTCTGTTTAAGGTTGTGGCTAAAGGCTTTTCTCTCTGCCTTAGGTTTGTGACCAGGCTTTTCTCTCTGCCTTAGGTTTGTGGCCAGGCTTTTCTCTCTGTCTTAGGTTGTGGCCAGGCTTTTCTCTCTGCCTTAGGTTTGTGGCCAGGCTTTTCTCTCTGTCTTAGGTTTGTGGCCAGGCTTTTCTCTCTACCTTAGGTTGTGGCCAGGCTTTTCTCTCTGCCTTAGGTTGTGACCATGAGGCTTTTCTCTCTGCCTTAGGTTGTGACCAGGCTTTTCTCTCTGCCTTAGGTTGTGGCCAGGCTTTTCTCTCTACCTTAGGTTGTGGCCAGGCTTTTCTCTCTGCCTCAGGTTGTGACCAGGCTTTTCTCTCTGCCTCAGGTTGTGACCAGGCTTTTCTCTCTGCCTTAGGTTTGTGGCCAGGCTTTTCTCTCTGCCTTAGGTTTGTGGCCAGGCTTTTCTCTCTACCTTAGGTTTGTGGCCAGGCTTTTCTCTCTGCCTTAGGTTTGTGGCCAGGCTTTTCTCTCTGCCTTAGGTTGTGGCCAGGCTTTTCTCTCTGCCTTAGGTTGTGGCCAGGCTTTTCTCTCTGTCTTATGTTGTGGCCAGGCTTTTCTCTCTGTCTTAGGTTGTGACCAGGCCTTTCTCTCTGTCTTAGGTTGTGGCCAGGCTTTTCTCTCTGCCTTAGGTTGTGGCCAGGCTTTTCTCTCTGCCTTAGGTTTGTGGCCAGGCTTTTCTCTCTGCCTTAGGTTTGTGGCCAGGCTTTTCTCTCTGCCTTAGGTTTGTGGCCAGGCTTTTCTCTCTGCCTTAGGTTTGTGGCCAGGCTTTTCTCTCTGCCTTAGGTTTGTGGCCAGGCTTTTCTCTCTGCCTCAGGTTGTGACCAGGCTTTTCTCTCTGCCTTAGGTTGTGACCAGGCTTTTCTCTCTGCCTTAGGTTTGTGGCCAGGCTTTTCTCTCTGCCTCAGGTTGTGACCAGGCTTTTCTCTCTGCCTTAGGTTGTGACCAGGCTTTTCTCTCTGCCTTAGGTTGTGACCAGGCTTTTCTCTCTGCCTTAGGTTGTGACCAGGCTTTTCTCTCTGCCTTAGGTTGTGACCAGGCTTTTCTCTCTGCCTTAGGTTGTGACCAGGCTTTTCTCTCTGCCTTAGGTTGTGACCAGGCTTTTCTCTCTGCTTTAGGTTGTGACCAGGCTTTTCTCTCTGCCTTAGGTTGTGGCCAGGCTTTTCTCTCTGCCTTAGGTTTGTGGCCAGGCTTTTCTCTCTGCTTTAGGTTGTGACCAGGCTTTTCTCTCTGCCTTAGGTTTGTGGCCAGGCTTTTCTCTCTGCCTTAGGTTTGTGGCCAGGCTTTTCTCTCTGCCTTAGGTTTGTGGCCAGGCTTTTCTCTCTGCTTTAGGTTGTGACCAGGCTTTTCTCTCTGCCTTAGGTTTGTGGCCAGGCTTTTCTCTCTGCCTTAGGTTTGTGGCCAGGCTTTTCTCTCTGCCTTAGGTTTGTGGCCAGGCTTTTCTCTCTGCCTTAGGTTTGTGGCCAGGCTTTTCTCTCTGCCTTAGGTTGTGACCAGGCTTTTCTCTCTGCCTTAGGTTGTGACCAGGCTTTTCTCTCTGCCTTAGGTTTGTGGCCAGGCTTTTCTCTCTGCCTTAGGTTTGTGGCCAGGCTTTTCTCTCTGCCTTAGGTTGTGACCAGGCTTTTCTCTCTGCCTTAGGTTGTGACCAGGCTTTTCTCTCTGCCTTAGGTTTGTGGCCAGGCTTTTCTCTCTGCCTTAGGTTTGTGGCCAGGCTTTTCTCTCTGCCTTAGGTTGTGGCCAGGCTTTTCTCTCTGCCTTAGGTTGTGACCAGGCTTTTCTCTCTGCTTTAGGTTTGTGGCCAGGCTTTTCTCTCTGCTTTAGGTTGTGGCCAGGCTTTTCTCTCTGCTTTAGGTTTGTGGCCAGGCTTTTCTCTCTGCTTTAGGTTGTGGCCAGGCTTTTCTCTCTGCCTTAGGTTGTGACCAGGCTTTTCTCTCTGCTTTAGGTTTGTGGCCAGGCTTTTCTCTCTGTCTTAGGTTTGTGGCCAGGCTTTTCTCTCTGCCTTAGGTTGTGACCAGGCGTTTCTCTCTGCCTTAGGTTTGTGGCCAGGCTTTTCTCTCTGTCTTAGGTTGTGACCAGGCGTTTCTCTCTGTCTTAGGTTGTGGCCAGGCTTTTCTCTCTGTCTTAGGTTGTGACCAGGCGTTTCTCTCTGTCTTAGGTTGTGGCCAGGCTTTTCTCTCTGTCTTAGGTTGTGACCAGGCGTTTCTCTCTGTCTTAGGTTGTGGCCAGGCTTTTCTCTTGGCAGATGAAACCCATCGCACACCGTCTGCGACCGTCTGCGGCGCGGCGCGTTGCTGCGCGTTGCTGCGTGGCGTCGCCTGGAAAATAGAACTGTGTTCTATCGGCGCGCCGGGTGGCGCGGCGCGACGCGGCGGACGGAGCCGGTGTGCGATAGCTTCATTGAAAATAATGGAGGCGGCTGTGTCCGCCGCGCGGCGGACACAGCCGGTGTGTGGTGGGCTTTAGTCAGCCTGGGACCGAGGCTACTGCCACCCTGACGTCCACGACGACGTCCGTAATTAGTTGTACATAAACGGGCAACCTCTTTCTTCATCTCCGATCAAATGGCCACCTGCTCGGCGAGGCGGCCTCATTCTGCACCAATTAGTGGCTTTTAATGTCTGATGAATGACGGCCATTACGCAGATTGGACATGATCAGCGTTACACGCAGACGGCAGTACTAATGGGCCATGATGGATATTATCGTCCCTGTTGGACAGAAACCTTGTAACCGTTATACCGTATATACCGTTATAAAAAAAATAACAACTTCCCTGGAGGGGTTGTTCGTTCGAAATCCACCGTGTGGTGCATCGAGGTTCAAGATTCAAGGTTCACTTTATTTGTCATTTCACATGTTTGCACTATACAAAACGAGAAGCTTCTGTCTGAGGGGGCAGGTGTTACAGCCTTCAGTATTTCAGTGCACTTTGAGGAATTGTCCAAATCTGGTGAAAAAGGTATTTAGGTCATTAGAGAAACCGAGTTCATTTTCGGTCGCAATAGGTTTCGTTGCGGTTGACATTCCATAGTATCCCATGCCTTTGTGTGATCATTGGCCTTAAACGCATCCTCCAGACGCTGCGTCTATGTGCCAATTTTGCCTGCCTCCTGTTTGTTTTTAACCTTTTTTCCTGAAATGATTTGAATTTGGTTGGTTTGTTTTGTTCCTTTGCAGACGTAGCATTTTAATGTCCCGCACAGTGCAGTGACCTATAGCTATTAGACTCCCGTCAGAGACAGCCAGTAAAGACGTGCACTCCAAAAGATGCCAATTATCAACCATGGGAAACAGATTTTCAGTTTGGTATTTTGTTCTTGTGAATTTGACCTTTTGCAGAGTTTTCGGTTGTATCTTTGTGAGCATTGGCGCATGTGTGTGTGTGCGTGCACGCGCATGCGTGTGTTTGTGTGCGCACCAGGAGTCAAGGTTCTGCATGTGTCCACGGGCCGGATCGGTTGCCCGTGCACGTCTGTGTGTGTAAGCAATTTTCTTTAGGCTATTTTCGTCCCGTCCCAACATCCCTACGGGGGTTCCTCCACATTGTTCCCACATTGTGAAACGTGTCTTTTCCAACCTGAGTGCTTTAAAGAGAGCAGCTATCACACATAGCCACAGGCTGGGAAGTTGCAGTGTCCTGGAATAACTCTCTCTCTCTCTCTCTCTCTCTCTCTCTCTCTCTCTCTCTCTCTCTCCACGCTGCATGTCTTGGAGACATTGGCACATTTGGCAGCGTGTCATCCCTCCCACTATCTCCCTCTTCTAGGTGTGGTGTGCGTGCGTGCGTGCGTGCGTGCGTGCGTGTGTCTTCATGTGTGGGTGCGCATTGTGTGTTTGCATATGCATACCAAGGGATACACAATGCAGCGGCTCCACCACTCATTCCCAGTCCCCGAATTATTTGCCAAATACAACAATTTGTATGACAATAATATAAGATTAGTTTTTCTTCTTTAACCCTTGAAAAGCGTGTGATATGCTTGGAGGATAATTCCATACTAGAAGGCTTTCTTACCTTTTATTTGTAGTTGTTACGTCCCCACCAAAGAGGTCCAGGTGTTTTTTTTGTGCAAAAGTGCATTATTGGCTATTTCCCCTAATATAAGCCCTCAATGGGCGTTGGGTTTTTGTGCTAATTCGCTTATTTCCATCGAAATAAGTAGTAAAGTGTGCCGCTTGGGATACTATTTACATTATGAAGAGAGGATACAAGCGATGGAAATAAGCGAATTAGCACCCCATAGCCCCATTCAATTCAATGCAATTCATTGAGGGCTTTTGGTAGGGGAAACGGCCAATAACGCGCTTTTGCACGAAATAACACCTGGACCTCTTTGGTGGGGACGTAACAACTACAAATAAAGGTAAGAAAGCCTTCTAGCATGGCATTCTCCTTTAAAGTAGCCTACGCTACAGGTTAGTTAGTTCCATTGATCCAAGCCAGGACACAATCGATTGATTGATCATTACAGTACAGTAAACATGCTCTGAAAATGCAACGCGGCCCACCCGTCTGACCCGTCAAAAAAAAAAAAAAATAGGTCAAAATGACCTCTCAGTCATGCTAGTGTTAAGAGGTCAGACGGGGTTGGTGGTCAGATTGGTTCGGCCGTGAACACACACAAGATTTTAAAGGCGTAAAGTTCACCCTCAAAATTCATTTCCTTCTTTTCAATTACTCATCCCAATGCATTGTCACATTCCTTATGCAATATGCCAATATTTGATGAACTGAAGACAACAGGAGGTCGACATAAAAATACAGAAGAAATCTACTAATAAAGATTGATAAACACCAATATGATTGTGGCTGGCACTTGGGCAGACGAATGGGTCAATAGCTTGTATAGGTCTGCTATTTTTGAAAAATCTAACGTTTTTTAACTCAAATCTTTGCTTCTGGGGGGAGTCCCTGGAACTACATAATTTCAGATAGGGATCGGCGGCCAAATACATGAAAAAGGTTTAGCACCACCGACGTAGAAACACAGGTTTTTCAGAAAACTGTCATGATTTACATTGGTTTTTTTTTCGACGTCAGGCCTAAATGGGTTAAAAGTAAAGTAAAGTACATACTAAAGTATGTGTACAAATCTCTCTCTCTCTCTCTCTCTCTCTCTCTCTCTCTCTCTCTCTCTCGCCACCAGCCTGACCCTGTTTGCATTGAACAAATCCTGTTCATCCCGGCAGCGCGATCAGTGCAGACATAATCCAGTGCCATAATGGCTCCTGGGGAAGGGAATCGTTAAACCATCAAGCCCACAGGAGAAGCATATATATACTGTAGGCCAGACGGCTGTTTGTCTAATTTGAACCCATGTGTTTATCCAAGGATCACGCCCCATGCTCATGTTCTCATCGCATTCGAATCAAATGAGTCATAGACTTACACGTCTTGGGTCCAGCAGTGCATGGAAGAAGTTGTCACATGTGATTAACTTAACTAAAAGTACTAATATTACAATTTAGACATAGTCTAGTTAAGTAAAGTTTCTGTATTCACATTTTACTTGAGTAGAAAAACAAAAAGGTACAACATAATGTAAAAAACGGTTTTGGACACAATATGAGGTTTCTACATGACAGCGACGATATCTGATATGTTTACATCGCAATGCGAAAGCACTGAGCATGTATATTTTATACATGTTTAGCGTTTTTTTGTTTTATTTGTTTTAATCCCACGATTTCGTAACCCAGTTTTTCACCCCAGTGTCGATTATCTAATGTAATCTTGGGCGCTACACTTCCTCTGCCAACCTGGGGAGAGCAACGGACTGACCTCATTCTTCCTTCTAATGCATGAGGAGTCCAAGCTGCTTCTTTTCACCTGACAGTGGGGAGTTTTCCCCGGTATAGGACGTAGCGCCTGGAAGGAACACGTTATTCCGACCTAGCGACCAGTTCCTTTCCCCTCCATCAGGCTGGCCAGGGGGAGGCTGCGGTTTAGAGACCAGGATTACTGCATGTTTTGTTGTGAGGGTACCTACCCTATAGGGGACACGGGGAGACCATACAAACTCCACACAGAAAGGCCCTTTCGCCAACCCCGCCTCGGGTATATGGGCACTGATGACGCGGAGGAGAGAACACACGCCCACCACAGCGTCCCCCAGCGGGAATCGAACCCCAGGGCTTTCTAGCTGTGAGGCGACAGCACTCACAGCTGTGTGTGTGACTGTGCCACTGTGCCCCCGGCCCCGCACACATGTTTACCTCTTTGTAGGTCTACAATGGGCACAGCTGTTTTATTCAAGCATGAGATGCAACTTTAGACGATTTCAAAAAAGCTCTCACTTGACTTCACTTAACCCTGGCCTCGTGCAAAGCCTTTCCTGCACCTTTTGATGAGCCATGATGAATGGTTTTGAATGAACCTGGCATTATTCCTCCCAGTGTTAAATTAAGAAGCAATTATCCCGCTATTCATTGGCTGTGGTCCTTGTTAGCGCTGCGCGAGCGAGCGCTTCAGAACGAGCCGCAGACTATACATAATACCTGCTCATAGCAGAATGATTTGCCAAAGGTGATACAGCAGGTATCAAATTATAATGTGCAACATAAAAATGTCGAGAGAGCCATTTAGCTATTAAGCCATTTTGGGCGGGGACCCCTTTTGGTGTTTTAAAAGCATTGTTATACTTTAGCTATTGAAAAATAGCAGATCTACAAGCTATTTTTGAAAAATTGTGAAAATGTTTGAATATATTATTTCAGAGCGAACGTTTTTAGCTCAAATCTTTGCTTTTGGGGGGGGTGTCCCTGTATGACTATATTTTCAGATGGGGGTCGGCGGCCAATTACACATCATTTTTGGGGTTATTGCCATGAAATATTGAGAACCACTGATACAGAAACATGAGGTTTTGCAGGCAAAAGATATATTTTAAAATATATTTTTTATTTCGAGGTCAGGCCTAAATGGGTTAACTGAGACCTTTAGATAGACTGGCAGAGGGAAAAGGATGTTAGTGAAACATGGTTGGTGCTGTATTATATAGTTCTGCCTTTGATATAGTCAATCTCTTGATTAGCATAATCTCAAATACTATATGGCAATGGTAAGTAAGTGGCAGAAGACTTTTTACATAAATGTATAGCAACACCAACACCGAAATACTGTTTCAAGTTAGGACAACAAGTTGCGTTGCATCCAGGACATTCATCTCAGCCTTTATTTTCTCCTAATGAATCTTGTTCACGGTACATTGGGGAGAACCCTTCGCCACTTTTGTTTCACCACATATTTGCGTATCGTTTTCAGTTCCATTATTACTCAACACGTAGCTCCTGTCTTATCAGTATAGGGATGGAGCTCGTAGATGAAAGACGGGATAAATTCTAAAACAGAACCAGTATCTTTGACTATAGGCCTTCAAATACAGAACTTTTCTATACCAGGCGGAAGGCAATTGACCTTTTTACCAATAAAATAATATTAAATAAACTGTTGAACTGGTTAATATGTGTGTACAGTCACTTTAATAGCGTAATTTTGTTTCCCCGGACAGCGCTGGTTGGCAGGTATCAATACAATTTTAGACGCATATGGTTGTGCCAGCATGGACGATTACATTTATTTCTTGATCCCCTCTTGTCTTGCTCGTGTAAACATAACGCCATGGGCCTCTAAGCTCGATAACAGGCTTGATAAGCCCAAAGCTTCTTGATAACGGGTCCTCAATAATATGCTTGTAGATCTGATATTCTTTAACGTATTTGTATACATTTGAAAACTTTAAATGGGACATTCTGCATAATAGTGAGTACATTTTGATACCAATATTTTTGTACTTTTTTATTGTAACTTTACTTGTAACGGAGTATTTCTACATTGAAGTATTGATGCTTTTACTCTAGAACAATTGAGTAGCTACTTTTTCCCACCACTGGTCTCAGTTATGTAGGCTATATGCTATACAGACAGAGGGTCTACAATAGGGAATTATCTGCTGTTTCATCTATACTGGAGTTCTCACCAATTCAAGAAAGATCTGAAATCTCTTCTTTTAACTTCATACACTTTCCTTATGGACTGTCTAATTAAGCATGCAGGTCTATTCAATGCTTTCCCCAGAGGTGTAATGTTTACAGTATGCCTCTTATTGTTGTGACTCCTTTAGTTGTTTCTTATATGGTACATTGTGATGTTTTTCCCCGCTCTACCTGCATGGTGTATGTCTAATCTATTCATGTTTTCTTTGTAATAGAGATGTGTGTATTGTATTCCACATTGATGTAACTGTTAACTAGGGTAAAACTTTAACTTAATGTAAAAGATAATTATTGGAGAATGCCGATGTTCAAGCCCTGGAGAGTTTTTTGGTAGCTTATTCTCCCTCACAATTTTTTATTATTTTGTTAGTGAAAAACAAAGGCCAGTACTTAAGTATTGTCATCAAAATATACTGCCAAGCATTTTCAAAAGTAGCAGATCTATAAGCTCACCATGCGTTGTGAGCTATCCATCCCTCAATCCGTCCATCCATATTCAACCGCTTATCCGTAGTCGGGTCGCGGGGGCAACAGCTCAACCAGAGAGCTCCAGACATCCCTTTCCAGAGCAACATTTGTAACTTCCCCCCTGGTGCGGGTCGATGTGATCCTTGGTCTGCCCCAGGGGTCTCCTCCCAGTGGGACGTGCTTCCAGGACCTCCCCAGGGAGACGCTCGAGAGGCATCCTAACCAGATGCCCCGAACCACCTTAAAGCTGGCTCCTTTCCAGGCGAAGAAGCAGTGGCTCTACTCCGTCGTGAGCTACTTTTAACAAATGTTCGCCCCCAGAATAGGTGTTTAAGACCAGCTGACAGTGTAAATCCTCAAGGGGAACGTGTCAGGTTGATTTATTATAGATATGGATCAATTCCAGAGATTCAAAGAGCCTCTCTTCCACCAAAATGTGACCGGTGTAGTCTGCTACAAAAACTGACAGATGATCTTTACCTCTCATATTATTCTCATGTACGTGCACGCACTGACTGGAATACCAAGCAGCTGGATGAGGGAACACATAGGCACACCGCGCACACACACACACACACACACATACACACACACACACACACATACACACACACACACACACGCACGCGCACACACACACTTTTTTCACTGATGAAAACTAAATGGAAACTAAATGAAAACTAAGCTATGATGACTAAAATAAAAGTAGACTAAAATGTTAGGATGGCACTATATAGTAAGTGCAGGACAAGAGATCCAGCAATAAGTCATTTTACACGTCACACTGAAAATAGCAGATCTCCAAGCTCACAATGCCTCGCGGCACGACACGAGTATATCGGCTAGTATCTTCAGCCAGTGTAAAATCAGTCATTACGGCAAAATACATCAACTGTATGTGGGTGAATATCATATACTGTATATCAATATATAATGGCTTGTAGACGGAGGCACTTGGTCTGAGTGAATATATATGTATTTACATCTTGTGAGTACAAAGGGTGATGCCGTGCACAAGCAGAGATCTGTACGGTGTTGACGCGGTCAGTTATAGCTGCAGAGCTCCCGGCTCTCCTACCTCTCATTATATCTGCCCCAGCGAGGTCAGCGTGACCACTTTAGGTATAATGTCCGAGAGGGAGAGCTTTTCCAACCGTGCCCTTGTTTACTTGATATCTCACGACAACCAGTTATACAAGCGCAGTTTCCCTCACGTATACTTAATGCCCAAGGGTGAGTGCACTGATGTGAATACATTCTAGATATTTCAGAGAGACCCACTATGAGCCGCTCCAATACACACAGAATCATTTGTGACAAAGATATAAGTTCTCATACATTACTATGAGACATAATAATAGGGTAACACTGGCACACCTGTGGTAATACGGCATAGGCAGTATAATACCAGATAATACCAGTTTTCCCCATAACATATATGTGTTACTGATTTCCGGTCCCTATATTACCTGCAGCAAGGTTAGTGAGGGCGGATCTTAGCCCTCGGTGTATATACTCTAATTGGGACGCCAGCTGGCCTAGCGGTCCAGGCGGTATAGGCTCTGTCCTGACGTCGCATCGCATGTTCGAGTCCCGTTCATGACGACCTTTTCCTGCACGTCTCTCCCCTTCTCTCTCTCCCTCTTTCCTGTCCATCTTCACTGTAACTAGCAAACGCACGCACGCACGCACGCACGCACGCACGCACGCACGCACGCACGCACGGCCATTGACTGTCAAGTCTATAGTCATCGACCGGTCAAATCCAGTCTTACAGTGGATGAAGTCAGATGAAAAAGTCTTTCTAAATCAGTCAGAGCGTCTGCGTATGCATTGAGCAGCCAATCAGTGCTCCTCGTACACTAGTGTATACCTACCTCTCCCTGTGTCTGTCTGTCTGTCTGATTCAGTCTCCCTCTATCTGTGTGAGAGGAGCTGTGCTTCAAAGGCGTGTCACATTGCCCAGCGAGATGGGAAGGTGCAATGTCCTGGAATAGAGCTGTGGCTACTCTCTCTCTCTCTCTCTCTCTCTCTCTGTCTCTCTCTCTCTCTCTCTCTCTCTCTCTCTCTCTCTCTCTCTCTCTAACTCTCTCTCTCGTGCACGCATGCACACACACAAACACATAATACATGCTATTCGGGAAAACTGCCTAGTGACATCATTGGGAGGGATTCCAAGCTAATTGCGTGTGTGCGTGCACACGCAGTGGTTCTCAAAGTGGTGTCCCCCAGGGACCCCCAGAGGTTGTTGGGGAGGTTCCGGGGGGGGTCCCCAGCCAATAAATGTGTACATACAGTGTTGATTGATTGATTGATTGATTGATTGTCTGCAGAATTACAGTACATTTCAAGTACAACTCAATACAAAAAAAAACTGTTAACTGTGAGTGGACGACACCCATAACGCATTACACTTGTTTACAATAGAGTCCACCGTTTTCAATTCAGCATCACTATAATTTCATTCCCTTTATCCATATTGTACACATTGGGCTATTCCACAATAGCAGACAATATAAGCTCACACGCAGCGCGCCACTTGTGTGTCGCACTCTGAGCTCTTGTACATTGTGCTATTTTTTAAAGTGTAAACTCATGCGTTTTTACTCTGTCATCTGTCTTACACGCACTGTTCTCTCTCTTGCAGCTCAGCAGACGAACAGTTTCGCTGGAACAACCAAGGTGAGGTTCAAGGTCAAAGTGGTTGACCCCTGCGTATCTCTCTCTCTCTCTCTCTCTCTCTCTCTCTCACACGCACGTGCACACACGCACGCGCACGCGCGCACACACACACACACACACACACACACACACACACAGAGAGAAGGCAAGGAAGCAGGGAGAAAGATGGCCAGATCCACGTGCATGCAGAACAAAACAAGCTGTAAACGCTACAGTACAAGCACATACACAAACATACAGTGCATATATAGAAGCCAGCAGACAGTGTGACCACGCGCACGTATTCACACACACACACACACACACACGTATCTTAGCATCAGATTATTGCAACAGTATCCTCTCCAGTGCTCGTGTCACGTATACAGTAACATAATGATGAGGCCGCTTATCAGAAAATGTGATATAAAAGGTCGGGGCTTCGCCGAGCGTTGCAAAATCCCAGTCAAGCTGCATGCGTCGATCATGCGTGCCGCGCATCCGGCGTTCACGATCAATAGAGTCTACGTTCCGTTCCGACCCAAACAATCACGCATGCAGCGGCATCTGCATGACAAGGGAAGACGTCTCCGCCATGTCTTCCATCCGTGTTTAGCATTCGGGGGAATTCAAGGCTTCAAAGCGCGCCTTAGTTGTCTGTTATCTTGAGTGGCGTGAGCGTCCGGGGAATACAGTGAAAGCATAATAACAATGTTTGTGTATATGTCACGTACTGTATACGCACTCGTATATACACATGTGTCATACAAATGTGTTGCATACAACAACATGCATATTGTCAGCGTCGGCTGGATGGAAGACGTGTTCCAATGGATTCCAATGTCGGATTGTTTGTCCTAACACAAACGTTAAATGCTATGTTGACAATGAATGGAGAATTTTCCGTCATAATATGTAGACGAGCTAAATCGGCTGTTTTCCTCCTGCACATATAATGAATGGAGGATTTATGTCATACGTGACCAGATTTGACTGAGCAGACTCTTGTGAAACCTTTCAAGCCTGTTTTCTCAACTCGCTGTTTTCCGCAAGACTCTATTATAAGCCATATCTCCACAACTGGTGGGTCAAACTGAACAACCAATATGTCAGTTTGGAGCTATGATTCCCTGCTTTCATATAACATGAAAAAAAAATCGAATGGCAGTGCCTCAGTCGAATCTGGTCACATTATGTAGACGAGCAAATCGGCTATTTTCGTCCTACACAAACATTAAATTCCCATCGGCGATGAATGGATAATTTATACGTCATAATGTGTCTGAGCAAATCGTCATGATGATGCACGATGATAAGAGCACCCCTCACTTCACACGGGTGTGATTTTTTTGTGTGTGCAAAGTGAAGTAAAATACCTCTCTCTCTCTCTCCCTCTCTCTCTCTCTCTCTCTCTCTCTCCACCATCAGATGGACAGAAGGACATAGAGGATGAGTTGACCACAGGCCTGGAACTGGTGGACTCCTGCATCCGCTCTCTCCAGGAGTCGGGGATACTCAACAGTTCAGAAAGTAAGAGCCGTGTGTGTGTGTGTGTGTGTGTGTGTGTGTGTGTGTGTGTGTGTGTGTGTGTGTGTGTGTGTGTGTGTGTGTGTGTGTGTGTGTGTGTGTGTGTGTGTGTGTGTGTGTGTGTGTGTGTGTGTGTGTGTGTGTGTGTGTGTGTGTGTGTGTGTGTGTGTGTGTGTGTGTGTGTGTGTGTGTGTGTGTCGGCCGGGCAGGCCCTCCCCCTCAACGGGCCCCGAGGCAACTGCCTCTACGATATCGCCGCGCCTGACTTCAGCACTTCGCTGTTTTCTCAAAAGTTTGAGAACCACAGTGTCTCAATCAGTGTTTCAATCAGTTCATAATCCATTTAGTGCTGTTGAAAGTTAAACGCACGCATGCACACGCACGCACACGCACACACACACACACACACACCCACATACAGACGGCCAACTTTTAAGTATACATTTCTTTTATGTTTTTGTCAGTGGACTCCCAACTGCAGGTGACTGCATTCTGTTTTGCTAAATCTGTGTTTTGTTAATTAGCGCTGAGTCAGGCCTTCATATACCGTAGAGCGGCAGAGACCTGACACACAGTCACAGTTCCATTTTATTCATCTTTTTTTTGTCCTTTTTTGTCGTTTCCCCGTTTATTGGTCATTGCCAACAACCTTAAAACGAGCTGTGGTCAGCCAAATTGTTGGAATTTTTGATATCTTACTGTAGGTTCAGTGAGAACAGTAAAAAAAAAAAAAAGCACTCAGCGCCGGTCTAACGTGTAAGTGCAGTGACAGCACAGACATTTCCTTACTTTTAGACAGCACATTATTTTTGATTAATCCTGCAGTCTTCTGTGCAGTGTTAATTGTTTCCGTCGACTGGTACTGTGTCGACTATACCTTTTTTCACTGACGAAAACTAAATGGAAACTAAATGAAAACTAAGCTACGGTGACTAAAACTATATATATATCGACAATTTGGGTTGTGTAGTTGTGTAGCTGCTCCAGTGATTAGAAATTGATAATTCAAAATATGCTCCTCGTTGACTTAAATTGTATGCTAAAACAGCTCTCAAAGTCACTCTTTTAGCACGTAAACAGACACAAACAAAGTTGATTCAGACAATATAGACTAGAGCATCACCAAAACTCATGGGGTTTTGTTTTTTCATAAAAATGTTAACTTCCTGTTGATTTGTCCATTTTATTAGGAAGAAAACCCGGACTGGATCTGTGGACCCAGACCGTACAATTTAAGTCAATGAGGGGCATATTTTGAATTATCAATTTCTAATCACTGGAACATTTGTTTTTTTTAATTTCTTGTCCACATTTGGAGTTACATATCATGGCAAGGTATAACTACACAACCCAAACCTGGTCTTACTGCTTTAAGTGGGCCCTGATACAGTAACGCTGCATGGTGTGTGTGTCTAGTAAGATATATAACTCTGGCACAGCTAGGGTCCGTTTCCAGTCTCTGAGCACAAAGCACCATCATTCAGACAGTCGTCCCATCGGAGTACAGTTGACAGGCCAAAGTCACACAGGGTGCCTGCATGTTCCTTTGCTCTTTTTTTTTTTACCTCCCTCAGCCTGTGCCCAAACTAAATAAAGCTAGTCTTTGGGCTGCCCTTGGCTCCCTAAAACCCTGCTATTAGATGGTGTTAGACAGGGACAGCACAGCAGACAGCACAGGGGCCCCTGATGTCGTTTGGGTGACTGCACCGCACACCGTCCACAACACCTCTGTGGGCATGTATACTGTAGTATAAGCCTTATGACTCGTGCACTTTGCACAACTGTAAACTGTCTGTAAAGCCCAATGCGTATACTGCACCAGGACATATGGCGTTGCTTTTGTTGGGCTGGCCATAGACTATAAGAGAAGGGTTTATGCAGAGAAGAGTGTGCACTGGGCAGTCTCAGTTAGTTCTTTCTGTTTTTTGAGGGGCACTAGCCCTTCTTATATAGTCATTAGTGTAGATTTCCGTCCTACACAAACATTAAAATTCCATTGACAATGAATGGAGAATGTTACGTCACAGTGTCTGAGCAAATAGGCATAGTGTCTATTTTACGTCATGATGATGTACGATGATAAGAGCGTCCCTCACTTCACACGGGTGTGATTTTCTTCAGTACTAGCTTCACTTTATGCATAGGGCTCCATTGTCGCCACTAAACCCATTATCCCTAAACTTCTTTGCCTTTTTTTTACTATTTTTGAAAAACATTTTTGAATAGTTCAACTAGCCAATTTACATTGACACATACAATTGCATCTGAGGAACCTTTAGAACCAGAGAGAAAATCACCAGGGCATGGCATATATACTGGAGTGGATTTTTCTGGTCAAACCGTTTAATACACAATACAATACAATGATGATCAGTTGCCATAGTGGCTTTAAGCATTTGGAGCGAGTGAATAAATTCATGTCATGACGATTGAGATTCAGCGTGCATACAGAGAAGCCATTAATGTGGCTGGCATTTACTTTACAGGTCATCAGTGTTGGAACACTGCCTTCCCATCTACACCTAATGCCCACTGACCTTTCTTGATATTAGGAATGGTGGAGTAATGGATGACATTTAAAGATTAGCTTCTGAACGCGGCGCTCCCACACGTGCTTGATTTCAACCGTGTGTCTGTGTGTGCGGTGTGCGTGCATGTGTGCGTGTGTGCGAGAGAGAGAGAGAGAGAGAGAGAGAGATGGAGGGCATGGTGCAGCCACAACGTGATGTGCTTCACTCAAATACACAGTGGTGGAAGAAGTTACTCAGATCTTTTTATTTAAGTTAACTATAGGAATACGATACAATGTAGAAAGATGATCTGTTTCCAAGTAAGAGTCCTGCATTCAAAATCCCTTACTTAGGTCAAAGAGTTACTGTGCTGTAAACCAGTAGTTCCCAACCTTTTTATACTGAAGTACCGTACCACCTCAGAATGGATTCAGAATCATGAAACCCCCCTAGTTTGACATGTAACATGCTATATAAAGCATAAGGGAAGTTTGACAGTTTTGACAGTTTTGCCTGCCATAGGATGTTAATGGACTAGTGCCCAATAGACAGCCGGTCAGCAAGTGGATTCACGAATGTATGTATAATATTTTAGGCCAATAAAAAATACTATATAATACCAAATGTCCCACCCGTCCAGCCCATCTGCATGGACTACACTGGGTCTCAACCCTTTCTTGGATCAGGGCCCTCTTGAAAATATCGAAAGCATTCGCGGCTCACCCACCACATTGCTGGACGTATAGAACCTTCGTCTGTCCTATATACTCCTTCTGCCCAACGTATGCTTCCTGCTGACAGGTGCCTCCCCCATCAGCCCGTATGGATTATAGGCTGCATGGCTTCCCTCCCCCGCGTGTCCAGTGTCTGTCTATGCCTTTAGAGTAGACCCAAAATGTAGATTGTGATCTATACCACATCAGAAAGACAGGTATAGCAGGTATAGACCACATGTAAATCATATTTTAATGCCATTGCCGCTATATTCCAAAAGCCCCCTCATTGTTTAACTCGGTGGGTAGATCCCGTTGAGCTTGTCATTTCTTTTTTGAAAGCAGCTCTCAAGTCAAAACAGTGTGGGCACCTCTGCCGTTATAGACAAAGCTATGGATTCACTGTATCAGATCCAACCATCCAACCCCCGTCTGCAGGTGGGCAGATACCTTTTCTCCATATTAATGTTATATTATCATTAAAATGGCACCCTCGCAATCACTGTAGGAGAAAAGAAGAAAAAAGTGAATATGTAAAAGCTATAACATGATGTGGCCTCCATGGCAGATGCCTCCTCATATT
>NC_137882.1:29746737-29764237 GCF_963924005.1 Protomyctophum bolini
TTTCACTCCGTGAGACACTGGTTTGAGAGATTGTGTTCCAAAAATGCGCCATAACAGGCCAATATGAAAAGGGTGGGATATATTCCTCAGCCTTCCTCAGACTATAGAGATACTGTGTAACGATTTGCGAGATATTTTGGACATTCTGTAATCTGTTAAAGAAATGTGTTTTTACAAAAGTCGGCCTCCTGGTGGCGCTATAACAGGCCGTTCTGGAAAGTTTGGGGCAGAGTTTCATCGTTGGCATAGGCCTACGGGGAGTGTGTGTGCAAAAGTTGGCATTGATCGGGTTAACAGTGTAGGAGATTAGCTGTACACGGACGGACGGACGGACGGACGGACGGACACGCACGCACACACAGACAGACGGAGTGCAAAAGATACTCTCTTACCCATGCCTTCAGCCTGGTGGAGAACAAAAATGTGACGGAGAAGAAATAAAACCTTAAAAAAGCTATAAATGTGCGTCATTTCTCTGTAGATAAAAGGGTTGAACCTTGAGTGGGCTCACATAATGAAGGGACTATAGCTCTCTAATTGAGGTAGATTAGCTTGCCAGCACTCTCAGCCTTAGCTGCTCCTTTCTTTCATCAGTGATAATGGAGGCCTGTTCCAGAGAGCCTGACTTGAACAGGGAACACAGTGAAATGAACCGGGCATGCTGTGGCTGCCAAGGAGGAGGCCATGCGGCCGGTGCAATTATGCTTTGACCCTAGACAAAGTTGCTACAAAAGGTTTCTCAAATGTTCTTTTGTGAGCTGAGAACGAGGAGAGTGCAGGGCTCCCTAAACCACTTGGCGTGAGATCTGCAGCCAAAGATCTTTCCTGTGTCGTTTTGCGGAACTGTCTTTGTTGAAATGCGTGGCGTATCATTTCTCCTCCTCCAATGGATTCCTATATAAGTACTTGTCTAGCCCTGCAGGCCTCAACGATGCTTTTGGGCAACATTTATATTTTACATTTTTACAGTTTTACAGACTATAGTATTTGCGTGTCTTAAGTACCAGGTCTTATTCCCTAACTTGAGTAAACTAAAGACCTGGAGGCGTGGTCAATGCCATTTGGCTATTCTGAGTGGCCAAAGAGCATTGATCACGCCTCCAGGTCTTTAGTTTACTCAAGTTAGGGAATAAGACCTGATACTTAAGACACGCAAAATACAGCCCCTAGTTGTTTAACTATACCTATTATGTAAAAAAATTAAATCTACCTGATCTTTAGGTCTACAAAATCGGAAAAAAAGAAGAAAAAAACTAGTCAACTAGTACCAACAAGGTCGACTAGTGGATTTACTATAGTCGACTAGTTGCTTAATGCTCTAATCTAATGTGTGTCCGTATGCCCGTCTCTGTCTGTCTCTGTGTCTGTATGTCGGAGCACGGAAAGCTGCATCACCTAAAGTGGCCAGTACAGTACAGCACAGAGTAAAGTGGCACATGAGTACACTACAATACGAGCACTGGGCTGTTCCTGCATGGGCTCTGGATGTTCCAGGGACCACCGGGGACCCCCACACATATACCCCCAGGGACCCCCACACACAACAAACTTAAACTTTGTCGCGTATACTGTATAGATGAGGGATGGTTCGGGGTGCAGCAATGAAGCTTCCAGCCCCCGCATTTTCTACCACCAAAAGTGGGCGCCGGTCAACCGGAACAATAACCTGATCTCCTTTCTTGTTTTCAGTTTTGTTGCTGTCTGTTCCTCTCGTCTTTATTATTGATTCCAGCAGCCGTTGCTTGCAGATGTTGTTCCATGTACAGTCTTTTTTGTTTCTTCGAATCAATTTACGTTTGTGGTATTGAACCAACCGGCAGTAGCCTGGCTAATAAACCAATTATTGCCATGGCTGATTCGGTCTGGCTTATAGCCAGGCTAAACCGGCATGCAGTGCTGAATGTGTTCCCTCCAAACATTTGTACAGTGCATTTGGCATTCTGCTGTTGGGTTGTGTTTCACCTGTAAGGTCGGCCACCCGCTCTAGTAATCATAATCATCTCTAATGACTTAGACACTAAACACACATTTCTGACTACAGTACATAAATACATCGAGCAGTAAATTCACCTCCGCCTTTGTTTTTTCCTACGTGAAAGGCCTCCGCCTTTCACATAGGAAGTGGCAAAACATTTGTCTAGTTAATTGCGTAGTAAACTTTAACCTCATGAACCATAGTATATCGTAGTATGTATATATATATATATATATATATATATATATATATATATATATGCTTGTAGAGCTTGTAGATAGGCTAGTTTAACACAATCTGTGCCTCCCCCTATTCACAAGGAGGAGCAGTGGACCAAAGCATTGTGGGAATTGCAGTCCAGGAAGGAAGTGAGCCCAGTGTCCATGACATCATGGCGCCCATGGACACTATACAAATACTGACATATCTAAAAACACATATTACCCGTTAAAAAAACCCCAGGAAAGTGTTTCTTGTCTTCCAAACATTAAAATAAGATCTGGTTGCAAAAGGGGTGAAGTGTCCATTTAACCCTGTTGTTAGTTGAATAGGGAGAGAGTAATGGGCAGATAGAAACGATATGCAGAAATGCTTTGTCTCCTTGGCTTCATAAAGTTTATATCATGGATGCGCAATTGCAGAGATGTTGCACTGTATGACTTCAGAGAGATAGAGAGAGAGATAGAGAGATTGAGAGAGACCGATGGGAGTAAGAATAGGCGCTTAATGAAATATTTACACACAGTTGAGTGCACAGGTCATAGACCTAACCATCACTCAATAATACAACCGAACACACGCGCGCACACACACACACACACACACACACACACACACACACACACACACACACACACACACACACACGCAGCATTGGGGATTGTGGGGCTGTAGTGTTAATAATATTTCTCTGCACTGCTCAAGGAGTGTTCTATATCTCTGGAGGACTCCCCTGTCATTGACATATAGCACTGGTTCCCAAACGGTGGGTCGGGACCCGTTTGTGGGTCACAGACACATTTTTTATGGGTCATTTCGACCGAAAACAAATAGGCAGAACTGGCATAAGTATGCCCTAAATTCATCACATCAAATCAAATCAAATAATTAAGCCAATGTCTGTTGTCTGAATGTGTGTCTATAGCTACACACTGGCTGCACCAAATCACTCCCACTTTTCACACATAATTGACCATAATAATATAATGGAGGTCTTAACGAAGCCCCTTTTCCCATTTAACAAATTGCAAAATGAAAAAAATAAAACGCAGACTTAAAACGCGCAACCTCGCACCCTCGAACACTCCCGCCCCTTAATTAGCGACACCTGCATCACAGGTCACTGTTCTCACTGTTACCCCACTGGCATGCTTCCTCTAGCTACCGCTGCAACACAACAAAGAGTGCCCTATACAATTTGGCACCGCCGCCACGACACACACACACACACACACACACACACACACTACCGCCGCAACACAACAACATTGCACAGAGCCACAGACACACACGCACACACACACTACCGCCGCAACACAACAAACGGTGGGACACGGTTGCAACTATACTTTCGCAACGCACGCGTGTGTGGGTCACAGACACACTGACGGAGCCACAGCTTAATTCACAAATTGCCTTCCGCCAGCCCAGGTAAACAATTCCTTCCAGCTACTTTCGCAACGTGTGTGTGTGTGTGTCAGTGTAGCTAATTTCGCTACGCACCTGTGTGTGTGTGTACTTTAGCAACGCACGTGTGTGTGTGACTGTGTGTGTGTGTGTGTGTGTGTGTGTGAGACACTGTGTGTACATTCGCAACGCACGTGTGTGTGTGTGTGTGTGTGTGTGTATAGCTACTTTCGCAACGCACCTGTGTGTGTGTGTGTGTGTGTGTGTGTCAGTGTGTGTACTTTAGCAACGCACGTGTGTGTGTGTGTGTGTGTGTGTGTGTGTGCAGCTACTTTCGCAACGCGCGTGTGTGTGCGCATGTGTGTGTGTGTGTGTGTGTGTGTGTGTGTGACTTTTCAAATGGGGGTCTGTGGGCTAATAAGTGTAAAACGTCCTTTCCCTAATAGACGAATATTTTCATGTTATAGTAGGCCTACTGTTTTTATTCATTAAACGTTAAAATTAATGGTAGGCCTAATTCATATTTCTGGGGCGCAATATCTCACAATGGGTAAGGACTAGTTTAGAAAATGTCTCAAATGAAAACAAACAAACATAATTATATGATTTTAATCAAGTATTTAGGGAAAGGCATCGAAGGGGAACCTTCACGGGCAAAGATAATCAATTTCAAAATCTCAAAATGGGTCAGAAAGACCTCACAGACACTCTAGTGTTAAGTATTTTTTGGGGGTATTTTTTTTACAGTACTTGAGTAAATGTACTTCGTTACTTTACACCAGTGACACCACAAGCTAAACAGTCTTTCAGCTGCTCACTGAGGCATCGCAGACCTTGTATCACAACATAAGAGACATTTTGTACGAGAAGTATACTAAATGTGCAGGGCGCGGTGGCACACTCGGTATACTGCTGTCGCCTCACAGCTAGAAGGTCCTGGTCTCCATTCCCGCTGTGGGCGTGTTCTCTCCTCCGCGTCATCAGTGCTGGTCTCTAAGCTATATACCTCCCTCTGGCCAGCCCTGGGCGCCTGATGGAGGTGAACGGAATAACGTGTTCCTTTTCACGTGCATGAATGCATGAACGACTATATTGGGGAGCAAAAGAGGTTTACACAGTCGGTATAGAGCTCTCACCGAGGTGCGGTGGCCGAACGGTTTGCGGAGCGGTCTTGATGTCGGAAGGTCGCTATAGTTCGTATCCCCGGACCGGCACGTTAATAAAAATGACCACCGTTGAAGTGCCCTTGGACAAGGCATTGAACCCCTACCATGAAATGTTCTATCTATGAGCAGGGCCTGGCTGTAAACAAGTTCTTGAAAATATAGTAACTTTTCTTTGCGCTGTACAGCATGCTGCACTGTGACCCAGCCTTGTATGCAGGCAGCATTCTAAGGTCGGCAAGGAATAATATCACCTCAAACACGGCATACATTAAAGGTATATTCAGTGATTTAACTTGATTCAAATATCACTTTTCTTTTGTTTTGTTGTGATAATCCTCCCTACTATAGAGTGTACTGATCATATAAGGAGTTCCTCCCTGTCCCCAGTTATCCCATGGGGGTAAAAGAAAAACGTAGGTTTCCTTTTTTGGCTATAGGTGGCCCAGCCTTCATCCAATCAGGATAGAGAGGGGCCTTCCGCCAGTCATGATCGAGCGTGTGTGCACATCTTGTTACCGGGGCGGACCGGGGGGTTTTCACTGAATGCTCCTTTAAGGTCAGACTAAAGAGGCCCTTTGTCCACCAGTCAACCTTGAGGCTTAATCAGGACTTGTAGCCATGGTTGGTGGTAGGATGAGCGCCGGTGAACATTGCTCTTGTCTTCATGTCTCTATGTATACAGTATGTGATATTGTTGTGTTCTTTGTGCTATGTCAAATGTGCGTATATGCGTTTCTGCATACACGGCTTCAGTGTGAGCTGACAATACAGTACTATATATCATATATCTTATACAAAATGGAGATACAAGGTGTTCTGCCTGACAGCATCAATACATTTGTGTTAAATAGGCCTACAGTATGTATGTATGTATGTACTGTATACTGTTTTACATGCAGGCTGCTACTGCTGGAGCAGCAGTTCCCTGTCATAATGGTGTGTGTGTGTGTGTGTGTGTGTGTGTGTGTGTGTGTGTGTGTGTGTGTGTGTGTGTGTGTGTGTGTGTGTGTGTGTGTGTGTGTGTGTGTGTGTACAGTATAGAGATTTGCATATAGTTATACAGTATGCACCGCAGACCAGGGGCGCTGACTGTGGGGCACATCTGCAGTCACTGCATTTCTGTTGGCAGCAATTCAGTTACTTGCATCAGATCATCGCTGTCAGCAGGTGGGAACCTTGCATGTATAAGAAATGGTGGGGGGGGGGACCTACTTGTCTTCAAATGTGACTCTTTCTGATACAGAGACGGGCGTGGCGGCAAGACTTTAACTGTTCAGGAGATGAGGAAAAACAGATTTCCTTTTCTTCTAATGCAAAATGATTTAATAGCACATGCAGGCAGACTCTTGAACAAGGCCAGACAGGTATGGGGGTGTGGGGGGGAGGTTATGGATGGCCTTGAATGTATGAAGGGGGGTCTTCTAGTCAATGCAGTATTTTATGGGAAGCCAGTGGAGTTGGTGTAAAACAGTGGTTGATGGGAAGCCAGTGGAGTTGGTGTAAAACAGTATTTAATGGGAAGCCAGTGGAATTGGTGTAAAACAGTGTTTGATATGCAGCCAGTGGAGTTGGTGTAAAACAGTGTTTGATGGGAAGCCAGTGGAGTTGGTGTAAAACAGTGTTTGATGGGAAGCCAGTGGAGTTGGTGTAAAACAGTGTTTGATATGAAGCCAGTGGAGTTGGTGTAAAACAGTGTTTGATATGAAGCCAGTGGAGTTGGTGTAAAACAGTGTTTGATGGGAAGCCAGTGGAGTTGGTGTAAAACAGTGTTTGATGGGAAGCCAGTGGAGTTGGTGTAAAACAGTGTTTGATATGAAGCCAGGGGAGTTGGTGTAAAACAGTGTTTGATGGGAAGCCAGTGGAGTTGGTGTAAAACAGTGTTTGATGGGAAGCCAGTGGAGTTGGTGTAAAACAGTGTTTGATGGGAAGCCAGTGGAGTTGGTGTAAAACAGTATTTAACTGGAAGCCAGTGTTGGTGTAAAGCAGTGTACATTACATCATGGACACTTTAAAATATCTAAAAAACACACCCACATAAAAAAAAACCCAGGAAAGTATTTCTTGTCTCCCAAACATCATTCAAATTGTGTCCCCTTTAACACTTATTGTAACCAAAGAACCTTGCTCTACCCTTAAACTGGCAGATCAAAGATACAGAAGTTCACAGTAGTGAGCTCGCAGATCGGCCATGTTTTCCTATAATTGTGTGTGACACTGTGGTATGGGAAAATGGGGCATTAATTTCCCTGGAGAGAAGAAAGAAAAGTGGAGATGTGAGGTTTCTTCCTGACGGCGACCATGTGGAACCAAAGCCTTTCGTTCTTTGAGCCTGTGTGAAAAGACAAGGACGACAGAGCAGGTTTCAACGGCTCACCAGCTTACAGGAAGGAGGGTATTTGTGGACAAGAAGCTTTCCACTCACAGCTTTGGGTTTCTTTCCCCCCCGCTGGTGGCATGACAGCGTCGCGTGGCCAAATGAGTGCCGGTCCATAACAGTGTTGTTTTTGACAGTGTTAGTCATAGTCTCATTTTGTTTTAGTCACATTTTAGTCACCTGTTTTTTTAGTCGACTAAATGTCATAAGATTTTAGTCGACTAAATATATACAGTTGATTTAGTCAAACAAAATGGATTTTGGCGGGCCTTGATGCCGTCGTAATGGCTGTTTTTTTTGTATGTATGCTTCCACAAAATAGCTGATCTACAAGCTCACAACGCGTCGCAGCGCCACGTGTTGTGAGCTTGTAGATCGGCTATTTTTAGCATGCAACTCATTGTAAAATGACTTATACTAGATCTCTTGTCCACTAGTCCCTTTTACATTTTAGTCCAGTTTTTATTTGTTGACGAAATTGTCAGTATATTTAGTCTTAGTTTTAGTCATCGTAGCTTAGTTTTTATTTAGTTCCCATTTAGTATTCGTCAGTGGAAAAAGGTAGTCGACGAACATCTTTTGTCTTAATTTTAGTCGGCGAAATCAACACTGGTCCAGCAAAATGTGTTAATATTGGATCAAGATCAGATCTCTCTCTCTATATATATGTATATATATATATATATATATATATATATATATATATATATAATATATATATACACGTATATACTTTGATTGATTGAATAGTTTATTTACCCCCCCGCCCCCAAAAAAAGAATGTTGAGATTCAGAATCAGAATCAGAATCAAACTTTATTGTCGCATCACATTACAAGTAACATGGGTGAAATTCTTGTTTGTGCAGGCTCATCATTGCAGTTAAAAGAAAGAAAGTGCATAGTACATGACTAAACTACATGGTACTGTATGCATATATAATAAAAAAAAGTGATGTAGCCTATGTGTATATATATAGAGTAGTCTACTAAAGGAGACCAATCCGTTCAGTCTGTGTGGCGTCACCAATCCTAGCTCTTGTTCAGCAGTCTAATTGTGGACAGGTAGAAACTGTTCAAGAGTCTGGTGGTGCTGCTCTTGATTGCTCATATAGCGTTTGCCCGGGCCGTGGGCGCGGAAGTGGTTTGATACAGGCTATGGCTGCATGGGGTGATGGATGTCCCTGATAATGCTCTCAGCCTTATAGCCACACAACGTCTCTCGTGTGTTTCCTGGAGTGGGGGAAAGCTCCCCTCCCACGATGCGCTGTGCTGTTCGCACCACTCTCTGCAGTCTTTTACGTTCTGCAGCGGTGCTATTTCCAAACCAGGCAGTGGTGCCGCTCGTCAGAACACTCTCGATGGTGCTCTTGTACAGAACGCTCTGAGGATGCGGGGGCGGGGCTCACTCTGAATTTCTTCAGGCGCCTCAGGCAGTAGGCTTTTTTCACCTGACGACGGCCGGACAGAAAGTCAAGTGTCCAGCTGCACATGGACGAGTGCAGGCCTAGGTCCTTGAGCTTTGTGTCCAGTCTGGTTGGGATGATCGTGTTAAAGGCAGAACTGTAAAACTCTATAAAAAACTCTGTAACAAACTCTAAATCGGGCAAAAAAAAACAAAAACTCAAGCTTTTCTTTTCCAGTAGTAGTTCAAACGCATGCCAGATGCATTCTTGCGTCGGGCGCGAGAGTATAGGCTGACTAAACAGGAAGGAGCAGCGCCAGCCACTAAATGATTCATCTCAAAGTGGGAATCCCTTTTTGTCGTACACACACACACACACAGGAGGCTCGTCGTCGGCGCACAGGGCCTGCTGGATAACGTAGATACACGACTGAGCAACGCTTCGTTGTCGGGGACGTTTGGAGTGGTTTGGTTGAACAGCGAACCCCTCCAAACATTTCCCTCAGAAAAGAAAAACTTGTCTGCTTCGCTTTGTATAAGTTCTCTCTCTCGCTCTCTCTCTCTCTCTCTCTCTCCCCTCCCCTTCTCCTCCTGCTCTCTCTATTCCTCTATTTTTCTCCCCTTCTCGCTAATAAATTATGTATGCCATCTCCAACTCACTGAGCGGTGAACGCTGCACTGCTGCTGCTGCTGCCTGCTCTAAATTGCCTCTCTCTCTCTCTCTCTCTCTCTCTCTCTCTCTCTCTCTCTCTCTCTCTCTCTCTCTCTCTCTCTCTCTCTCTCTCTGTCTCTCACTCCCACTCTCTCCTTCTATCCCACTCTATATCGCTCTCCCCCCACTTTCTCTCCCTCTTCCCCTCCCACCCCCCCCCCCCCCCCCCACACACACACTCACTCTCTTTCTCGCTCATCTCCGTTCACGCCCTCTTTGTGCATCTCTGCATATCCATCTCTCTCTCTCTCTCTCTCTCTCTCTCTCTCTCTCTACACTCCCTCTCTTTCTCCGTGTCTCTCGGCCACAGGACCGCCACATCTCTCCCAGAGTTCCTTGCAGCTCAACGCCACGCCGCAGGCTTCGCTCCACTACTCTGCCAGCTACCATAGCAACCAGACCCTCGCCCTTAGCGACAGCATCGCGGCGGCCAGCCCTGCGCGCAGCGGGCAAGTCGGAGGAGCCGTGCACAGCTACAACCAGGTACTGTAGGAAGTATAACGGCTTTGCTGCTGCTGATTTTACTGCTGATCCTCACTTTTGGGGGACGATTTTGGGGGCGAAGACATTTTATGTATAGCAAAAAAAAGCGGTCCGGATGCAGAGCAGAGTTTAAAGTGATTTATAAATGTCTTCAAACTTGTTTCTCGAGTCAAGTGTCAGGTGTTTTTCTTTGTGCTTTGCCGGGTGGGAGCTATAGAGATCTAAATGTGGTATAGGGGAGGAGAGGGGCTGCAGACCGGAGAGAGAGAGAGAGCGCATCGCACGCAGCGCGCCGACCGCTCCGCTATAGCTCAGAGATTGAGTCTCTATTAACCCATTCTGACCTAAGATCAGATTCTATACTTAATGTCAAGGACCCCGAGAATAATATATATTTGCCGCAGGCTCCCATTTCTATAAATGCTGTTCCAGAAGCAAAGATTTGAGTGAAAAGCGTTCAACTGGGAAAGAATAAATTCACATTCGCGACACATTTTCACGATTAATACAAAATATAGCAGATCTACAAGCTCGTAGGAGCTTGTAGATCTGCTATTTTTTCAATAGCTAAAGTACATAATGCTTAAAACACCACTTCCCGTCCAGAATGGATTAAATAAAGTGTGACTCCGTTTCGACTCCGTTGCGTCCCCCGTCCACTCGCTCGGCTTTCCCCTTCGCTAGCGGTGCCAGGGGTCTCCCCCCCCCCCCCCCCCCCCCCCCGCCTTTCTGATAAGCCCCCCTGCACCGCACCTACCCAATCTCTCTCTCTCTCTCTCTCTCTCTCTCTCTCTCTCATCTCTCTCTCTCTCTCTCTCTCTCTCTCTCTCTCTCTCTCTCTCTCTCTCTCCCTCTCCTCATCCGTGTATCTTTTACTTGCAGAGTGCTTTGACTTTAGCAATGCAGCTTACAGTATACAGAGTAGGGATGGGTGGAGGGAGGGAGGGATGGATGGATGGATGGGTGCTAGATGAGCTGGTGGATGAGTGGGTGGATGGGTGGATGGATGGGTGGATGAGTGGGGTGGATGAGTGGGTGGATGAGTGGGTGTATGAGTGGGTGGATGGATGAGTGGATGGGTGGATGAGTGGGTGGATGGATGGATGGTGGATGAGTGGGTGGATGAGTGGGTGGATGGATGAGTGGATGGGGTGGATGAGAGGGTGGATGGATGGATGGGTGGATGAGTGGGGGGATGAGTGGGTGGATGGATGGATGGGTGAGTGGGTGGATGAGTGGGTGGATGAGTGGGTGGATGAGTGGGTGTATGAGTGGGTGGATGGATGAGTGATGGGTGGATGAGTGGGTGGATGGATGGATGGGTGGATGAGTGGGTGGATGAGTGGGTGGATGGATGAGTGGATGGGTGGATGAGTGGGTGGATGGATGGATGGTGGATGAGTGGGGTGGATGGATGAGTGGATGGGTGGATGAGTGGATGGATGGATGGGTGGATGAGTGGGTGGATGAGTGGGTGGATGGATGAGTGGATGGATGGATGAGTGGGTGGGTGGATGAGTGGGTGGATGGATGAGTGGATGGGTGGATGAGTGGGTGGATGGATGAGTGGATGGGTGGATGAGTGGGTGGATGAGTGGGTGGATGAGTGGGTGGATGGATGAGTGGATGGGTGGATGAGTGGGTGGATGAGTGGTGGATGGATGAGTGGTGGATGAGTGGGTGGATGAGTGGGTGGATGGATGAGTGGGTGGGTGGATGAGTGGGGTGGATGAGTGGGTGGATGAGTGGGTGGATGGATGAGTGGGTGGGTGGATGAGTGGGTGGATGAGTGGGTGGATGAGTGGGTGGATGGATGAGTGGATGGGTGGATGAGTGGGTGGATGAGTGGGTGGATGGATGAGTGGATGGGTGGATGAGTGGGTGGATGAGAGTGGATGGTGGATGAGTGGGTGGATGAGTGGGTGGATGAGTGGGTGGATGGATGAGTGGGTGGGTGGATGAGTGGGTGGGGGATGATGATGGATGAGTGGATGGGTGGATGAGTGGGTGGATGGATGGATGGGTGGATGAGTGGGTGGATGAGTGGGTGGATGAGTGGGTGGATGAGTGGGTGGATGAGTGGGTGGATGGATGAGTGGGTGGGTGGATGAGTGGGTGGATGAGTGGGTGGATGGATGTGTGGGTGGGTGGATGAGTGGGTGGTTGATGAGTGGATGGGGTGGATGAGTGGGTGGATGGATGGATGGGTGGATGAGTGGGTGGATGGATGAGTGGGTGGGGTGGATGGATGGGTGGATGAGTGGGTGTATGAGTGGGTGGATGAGTGGGTGGGATGAGTGGGTGGATGGATGGATGGGTGGATGAGTGGGTGGGTGATGAGTGGGTGGATGGGATGGATGGGGATGAGTGGGTGTATGAGTGGGTGGATGAGTGGGTGGATGAGTGGGTGGATGGATGGATGAGTGGATGGGTGGATGAGTGGGTGGATGGATGGATGGGTGGTGGAGTGGGTGTATGGAGTGGGGTGGATGGATGAGTGGATGGGTGGATGAGTGGGGTGGATGGGATGGATGGGTGAGTGGGTGGATGAGTGGGTGGGATGGATGAGTGGGTGGATGAGTGGGTGGAGGTGAGTGGGTGGATGAGTGGGTGGGATGAGGTGGGTGGTGGTGGATGGGTTGGTGAGGTGGGTGTGGATGAGTGGGTGGATGGATGGATGGTGAGTGGGTGGATGAGTGGGGATGGGGTGGATGAGTGGGTGGATGGAGGGATGGGTGAGTGGGTGGATGATGGGTGGATGTGGGTGGATGGTGATGTGGGTGGTTGAGTGGGTGGATGGGTGAGTGGGTGGATGGTGGGGTTGGGGTGGTGGGTGGTGGGTGGATGAGTGGGTGGATGAGGTGGGGTGGATGGTGGATGGGTGTGTGGGGTGGATGTTGGGGTGGATGGTGGAGTGGGTGGTGGTTGGGTGGGTGAGTGGGTGGTTGTGTGGGTGGTGGAGTGGGGTGGATGGTGGGATGGGTGTGTGGGTGGGTGGGTGGGGGTGGTGGGTGGAGGTGGTGGGTGGTGGGGGTGGTGGGGTGGGTGGTGTGGGGGGGTGGGGGGTGTGGTGGGGTGGTGGTTGGGGGTGTGGGGGGTGGGTGGTGGGTGGTTGTTGGGTGGGGGGGGGATGGGGTTGGGTGGGTGGTGGTGGGGGGGTGAGGGGGGTGGTGGTGGGGGTTGTGTGGGTGGGGGTGGTGGGGGGTGGTGTGGTGGGTGGGGTGTGGTGTGGGTGGTTGGGGTGGGTGGTGGTGGTGGGTGGATGGGGTTGGGAGTGGGGGTGGTGGGGGGGTGGTGGGGGTGGGTGTGTGGGTGGTGGTGGTGGGTGGTGGGGTTGGTTGGGGGTGGGTGGTGGTGGGGGTGGTGGGGGGGTGGTGGGTGGGTGGTGGGGGGGTTGGTGGGTGGGGTGTGGGGGTGGTGGTTGGAGGGGTGAGTGGGGGGGATGTGTGGGTGGGAGGGGGGGGGTTGGATGGATGGGTGAGTGGGTGGATGAGTGGGTGGATGAGTGGGTGGATGGATGGATGGGTGAGTGGGTGGATGAGTGGGTGGATGAGTGGGTGGATGGATGAGTGGGTGGATGGATGGATGGGTGAGTGGGTGGATGAGTGGGTGGATGAGTGGGTGGATGAGTGGGTGGATGAGTGGGTGGATGGATGGGTGTATAGGTGGATGAGTGGGTGGATGAGTGGGTGGATGGGTGGATGACTGCTTGGCTCGCGTGGCTTCGCAGTCGGTCTACAACTATAGGAAATCCCATGATATTTTTGAGGGGCGCTCGTCCCACCTATAAACAGCTATAGTGTAGATTCTGTCTGAACACAAACATTAAATGTCATTGACAAGCAGATCGGCTGTCGGTACGTCGGTGGGAACTCGCACTAAGAGTTCTAAGACATAGGTAGAGCGTGGAATGAACACCCTTTTGGTGTTTTAAGCATTATGTTGTATTTTTTGAAAAATCATGAAAATGTGGCCCAAATGTTTGAATATATTCTTTCAGAGCGAACGTTTTTAGCTTCTGGGAGGTCTTCCTAGAACTACATATTTTCAGATGGGGCTCCCGGCGGCCAATTGCATGAAATTCTGGGTGTCCTTGACATGACATAGTGAGAACCACTGATATAGAAACATAGGGTTTTTTCATCAAACTGTCGTGATTTAAAAGACATTTTTAGAATCTGGTCTCAGGTCTAAATGGGTTAATACAAGAGCTTCAGTATAGCCCAGGGAGACTGCAGAGCTGTATACACGTGTCCCTTTCATAAACAAACAAGAGACCATAATACACTGGAGTTTTGATTAGTTTACATAATAGTCAAATAAGGATCTACTGTATGTAAGGATAGGTCATCTGACAGACGACCAACAGATGTAAGTGGATGACTCATATAATAATACCATAGTATTTAGAACAGTGTAGTATTCTCATTTTCATCATTCCCATTACAGAACCCTTGGCCAATTAAGGGGCCACTATTACTGGAATATCTCACAACTAATTGTGTGGTTTCTGCCACTTTTAATGGCAACTGCGGGTTCAGTTGCCAACTGCGGGTTCAGACACAAGGTTCCGCCAGCATGCCATTCTTTTTTCTATTTCATAATTTTTATCCCACGATTTTGTAACCCATTTTTCACCCCTGTGTCAATCATCTAATGTGATCCTGGGCTCTACATACCCTCCGCCAACCTGGTCCCCATATATGGGGGACATGGGGAGAGCAACGGACTTGAACTCATGCTTCCTTCATGCCTGAGTGTCCAAGTTGCTCCTTTACACCTGACAGGGGGGAGTTTCCCTGGTTTGGACATAGCGGGTGGAAGGAACACGTTATTCCATAACCAGTTCCTTTCCCCTCCATCAGGCGCCCCGGCTGGCCAGCGGGATGCAGTTTAGAGACCAGGATTACTGCATGTTTTTTGTGAGGGTAGAACATGCAAACTACACACAGAAAGGCCCTTTCGCCAACCCCGCCTTCGGGTATGGGTACTGATGACGCGGAGGAGGAAACACTCCGCCATGCAGAACCCACAGCGCCCCGAGCGGGAATCGAACCCAGGACCTTCTAGCTGTGAGGTGACATGCCATTTCTTCATGTGCCGAGGCTTCTGTCCACTTCACTAATATCCTCGCTTTGGCGTTCTGTGACCGCCTCGCTTCAAATCCCACCAGAGATGTTTTTTTCTTCCTTCAGGAGCCTCTTACTAGAACGAGCACCTTATCGATCAGGCTTATCCAGCCCGGGATCTTATCGAGCTCCACTAGTGAGCACTTTGTTTTATGTTGTGGAAAGACAGAAGAGACGATACATTCTGATCTTTTACAAGGGCCTTCAAATACAGTGCTTTTCTTTTTGTGGCTTTCGCCTTTATTTTATATATTTTATGGAGGGACAGACAGTAGGCAGACAGCAAATAGGAAGAGAGATGGGGGGGGGGGGGTGACATGCAGTAAAGGCCGTCGGGATCGGGAGTCGAACCCGCGGCCACACTGCCAGACTGGATTACCAGCCAAGGTGCCTGGACCGCTGAGCCACGGCCCAGGCCATACAGTGCTTTTCTAAACAGACGGAAGGCAGTTGACCTTTTTTAACAGTAAAATAATACCGGTATAATAAAGAAACTGTTAACTGGTTGATATGTGTATACCGTCACTTTATAAGCGTAATTTTGTTTACCTGGACAGCGCTGGTTGGCACAGGTATCAATACACTTTTAGACCGACATGTTTTGTACCAGCATGGATGATTACATGTACTAGCCCTTACCCGTTGTGAGATATTTGCCCCCCTCTTGTGGCCGTGGGGGGGTACTGCGCCCGGTGCGTTTTTAATTCAGTAATAAATCTTGCATCCTTTGGTATTCTTCTCCTGATAAACTACACGGTTTGCACACATCTCACCATGCACAACGGCGACAGGTAGCCTGTCCACACATGGACCGCTACTTTGCATTCATATTCATGTCATATTGACAGTACAATACCCATTTTTGCATTTTTTAATCCACTAATAAATTCATTATAAATCATTAATGTGTCAAATTGGAAAAAGCTCCATTAAGACCTCCATATAATTATGGTCCATGCCTGTGTGAAAAGTGGGAGTGATTGGGCCAGCCAATGTTGAGATAAAGCGCTGTCAGGGACATTCAGACATTCAGACATTCAGACATTCGCTGAATTTTAGTATGATGTATTGATCGCCTCTTGTCTTGATTGTTTAAACATGACGTCCGATAACAGGCTTGATAAGCCCGGAGCTTATTGATAACGGGTACTCAGTAATAAGCTTGATATCGGTATCGGTTATCAAGCTCCGCCCCTATAGGGGTCGGTTCAGTGTCTTGCTCAAGGACACTTCGAGCCTGGGATCGAACCAGGAACCTCACGGTTCCCTGCATGCTCTGCTGCTCTACCGGCCCTGCTCCACCCCCTGATCCCACTGCCGCATTCAGTGCTGTAATAAATTCTGTATAATCACAGCAGTGTGTGCTGAGGGACGGAAAACGCCCAATTACTGTATCTCCTATAGCCTACAGGACCCAATTATTCCCCATTTTCATTTCCTTAACTCTGCAATGATGATGCTATACTCACACACCCCCACCACCCCCCACGGACGCACGCACGCACGCACGCACGCATGCTGCCTGATCAATCAGTGTGTGCATAGCTGTGGTTACTGTATATAGTGCCGTGCGTCATTAAAAGATATTGCCTGTGTAGGAGGGCGACTGTTCTATTCATGACTGCTGCATGCGGTTATTAAAAATAATGTTCCCGTTTTTTTTTTAGATGAATAATTTGAAGCTCGCTATTCAATGAAAAAAAAAATAACTGTATTTAATTTTGCAGATAGGGTGTGTATATATAGCAACAAATTAAACTAATCAAAATGTAGAGACTAAAAAAAGTTATGTTCATTTCACTCGCAGTGGTTCTTTCAGAACTCCTCGTTGGCCCTGACCGCGTCAATAAACCGCGATAAAATGCTCACCCTCTCGTGTCATATATGGCGTAATTAAAAAGTGAGAAATGAACAGAGCAACTATCACTTGTAATGAAGTGATTTTTGACCGGGGAGTATTTATACTTTGACTCCAGAAGTGGATCGAGTTGCGAGTATTTTGTATAGTCATTATCTGTTCAGGTCATGTTGCCGATGACATGTACACAATGCTAAACACTGCGTGAAAAGAGGAGTTAACGGGCAATTATGGTCACTGTATTTTGCCCGGAAACCTCAAGTGTATAGCGGGCATATACAGTTAATATATACGGTAATATACAGGTGTGATGGTACAATTCGGGAGTTTACCGGAGTTTGTTGGAACGTTTAACGGGAGTGTCCTGTAATATATACACATCCGTATTCCGTGCTTTTTGCGTTTGCGTTTGAGTACCAAACACTGTGATGTTTTCAGTTCGGTGGAGCTTGTCAGATGAATGGGGCCAGTACTGTTGATGTTGTTATATTAGCTTTATGTAAGCCATCGCTGATGGATGGGCATATACGTACAGTAGGCGCAGCTCTTATATACATGCAGTGTGCGCACACGCAACCTATGCGTGTTCTCACGCATATACGCACTTAAGTGTGTCATGTTTTCACGCATATACGCACTCAAGCACTCACTGTCATGTCATGGGGGTAACGTGTATTCATATACCCGGAAATGCACACATGCAGTTTGCATTTGTGCGTGCGTGTGCGCGTGTGCGTGTGCGTGTGCGTGTGCGTGCGTGTCCCCCCATGTAAA